>NW_026000000.1:4515592-4629787 GCF_001458135.2 Marmota marmota marmota
GAGAGAGAGAGAGAGAGAGAGAGAGAGAGAGAGAGAGAGAGAGATCATCTCTCTTGTCCTGTGTTTTCTTAAAGGGTACTAATCCCATTATGACCTAAAGGCCTCATTTCCAAATATCATTACATTGAAGATTAGGGTTTCAACATACACATTTTGGACATTCAGTCCATAGCAAGTTTTGTGAATTTCAGTATGTGTGTTGATTCATGTTACCATCACCATAAACAGCATATGGGATAGTCCTATCATCTTCCAGATTTTCTGTCTATGTGTAGTCAAACCCTCTTTTTCCCTGAACTCCTAGAAACACTGATCTGTTCTCTGACTTTATAGTTTTGCCTTTTCCATAGCATATAAATAGGATCATAGAGACTCTAACTTTCTTAGATTAGGCTTCTTAGTGTAACACACTGGAGATTCAACCATGGTGCTGTGTGTTATCAGTGATTTGTTCTTTATTATTACGAAGTGGTATTCCATCGTGTGGACCTACCACAGTTTGCTTACCCTCTCACACACTGCATTCACACCTGCAAGGTGTGAGAGTCCTACTTGATCTGCAATTTCGTCAGCATTTGATGTCACTGGTTTTTAAAGTTTAGCTGTTCTGATAGGTGTGTACTGGAATCTCACTGTGGTTTTGATTTGCATTTTCCCAACAATTAACAGGCTTGTTTGCCATTTGTGTATCCTCTATTCATTATATTTGTTATGCTTGTTGTTATTATTTTGAAACCATCTTGGCATTTTTTTTTTTCGTATCAACATTGTTGTCCACCTACCACAGCATATTCCAAAGGTCAAGGCACCGATCTAGGCACTTTTTTTATCCCTACAAAATCCTAGGGAGATTAGTCATTTTTTTCTTTTCATGGTAGAGAAATAAAGATCCCATAAAGATACTTGAGTGCCTGCCATGTTCTATGGGCCAGGTACTAGTTCTGTGACCTTGGGCGAGTCATTTAATCTCAGAGAGTCAGTTTCCTTATGTGCTAAATGGGGATCTGTAATAAATATTTACCTGAGGGGGTTGAGTGATGGTTTTTAAGGAAGAGTTCAGAAAGTGTGCTGAGCAAAAGGTCTAGCTCTGAGTGTATGCCACTGGGTTCTCAATACTTGTTCTGAGGTGGTTCTGCCCCTTGTAGTTTTTTCTCTCTGAAAAATTGCCCCTGATGGGCTTTTGTTCTACTCTGGATCAAGTACCAGAGACATGGGATCCAGCCTTTCTCTTTTTCTGTGTGGCTCACTAATGGCTTACATCAGTTGATCAATAAAGATGGGATTGGAGCAGTTTTGCAAAGCGACTTAAAATGCAGCAGTTGTTGTTGCTCTCTCGTTTCTCCCTAAATGCAAAAGGATGGTTTACTGTGATTTCTGGTTGCTAACCTGGGTGTTCTGTTCCTAAATGTACGTCATACCTAATTCTAGGTATGGAAAAGGGCTACTATTGAGGAACCTTTTCTCTCACAGCAGTGGTATATGTAGTGTTGCTGGAATTTTTTTTTCATATATTAGTCATTTAATCATTTTTTTTTTTATTGGCCAGAGAACTTGGGATGATTTCCAGGAAACTGGAAATACTTTGAAAAGATGCTGCTATTTGAAGTAAATGCTTAAGATTTTTAAAATTCAATAATAGAAAAGTTAAATGAGCCAAATGTTTTATTTTGAGTTCATTCCAGCTCCAATGTTTACATGAAAAAAAATGTCTGACTTTTACTAATATCATAAAGGGTTGATCTAGTTGGCATGGTTATTTCATTTAGGGGAGGGTGGAATGAGGAAGTCATAATATTAGTTAAAAAATGATACAAGTATGGTCCTTTAAAATTCGTCAAATTATTCATTATTAAATATGTGAGACTTTATATTTGGAAACAAATTCTTAAAATTAACTCTCTGCTTATTCCTGCTTGGTAGCTTCACTTAATCTTTCCATTGTGAAGCAGGTATCTGATGCCTTCTGTGTGCCAGGTGTTTTTTATGTGTTTTGTCTTTTTAATCCTCACAGCACCCCTTGGAAATGAAGGATATCTCCATTTGATAGAAGGAAACCTTGTGCTCTAGGGATCTGCCCATTGTAACTCCAGAAGGCTGTGCTGTCAAGCCCAGGTGCACTTTTCAGCTCCCATTCCATTTCTTTGAGCTTAGGATGGAGACCTGGTGGCTACTGCTGCTGCTCAGCACACCTTCCCCAAGTATAGCCTCTGCTTCCCACAGGGGTCTGTTTCCAGGGCCTAAGGTCAACACTTAAGTGCAACATGCTCTGAGATTAGGTACTAGTATGTAGCCTAGATAGCCCACAAAGGCCCATTGTAGAAAGAATATGAACTTTAGGGATGTGTTTCAAGTGGTCTCCACCACTTAATTTTTACTGCCTATGTGATTTTGGCCAAATTTCCGTAACTCTTAGAGCCTAAGTTTCTTCATCTGAAAAATGGGAATACTACATTCCTGATACAGATATGGGGAGAATTAGAAATACTGTAATAGAGCACTTGACAAATGCTTAGCATGTTGTAGATGGTTAGTAATTGAAGGCTTCTATTGTTGTCACTATAGCAAGACTTTTTGGGGAACTGAGAAGTTGCCCTGAGTAATGGTTAAAAATGTGGACTCTGGGCTGGGGTTGTGGTTGAGTGGTAGAGAGCTGGTCTCGCACGCGTAAGGGTTGGATCCTCAGCATCACATAAAACTAAATAAACAAAATAAAGATATTGTGTCCTTCTACAACTAAAAAAGTATTAAGAAAAAAAAAAAGAATGTGGACTCTGGAATACACTGCTTGGGTTCAAACCCTGGGGTGGCCTATCAGCTATGTGATTATGCACAATTTCATTGCTTCCTCTGCCTCTGTCTGCAAAATGGGCATAATAATAGTTCCTACCTCAAAAGGCTAAATGATTTTGAAGAGACAAATAATTGTTGAGCAGTTGAGTTGAAATGGCCTCATTAGGTGCCTTTTTGTGCCACTGTTCTTTTTTTGATACATGAGCTACCTTGAAATTTTTAACGTTTTCTTTCCTTTTTGCCCTAAATGACAGAATTTCTCATTATTTGTATTTAATGACATTTGCTATCATCTTTTTTACTAGAAATCCTGATTAAATTATAAAAATTACTAAGAAATTGGATTAACTTTAAATCTACAAAGGACATCGTTTTGTAAAGAAAATACAGAAGAATTTTTTATAGAATTACTGCAAATAAAACCAGTTATAGTAAATAACAATTTACTATATATAAATAGTATAACTTACTATATATAAATATAGTAAACAACAATTTCTTTTTATAGTTAAAAAACAAAACAAAACAAAACCATAACCAGCTCTCTGTTAAAAAGAAGCAACCATTGTTTCCTGGAGATGACTTATTCTCCTGCTTGAGTCTTGAATTTGGCTGGGCTGCATGTGAGTTTATTTTCTTTCCCTTCAATATGATAGCAATAAGGTGGAATGATCGTATGTTAATCCACAGGAAGAAAATAGTCTCTGAATTTACCCTAGGTCTCGAAATCAAATCTGACTTATACCCGTGGGCAGTGTGTGGTGTTGGCTGGGTCTGTATCATTGTTCTGAAGTTTGTACTGATGTTCTGTGACAAATATGTTCCAGCTGTCTGGGTCACTGCTTTGGAGTACTGTTTATTTGCAGTAGTGATGCTGCAAAGAGGAAAGGCTTTCCCTTTTGTTGGTTGAAAGCTTTCCTTGTAATTAGTAAAACAAGCATGCCTCTTATTTGGAGAGAGACTGGAAAGGCGGCTAAAGAGTCAATTGTACACAACCACTTTGAAAAACAATTTGGCAATACTTGGTGGAGTTGAACATGTACAATCCCAAGCCCTGCTTTCCTCTCCTAGGTATATACCCTGCAGAAACTCTTGCCTGTGTGCACCAGGGAATAAGCCCTAGAATATAAATAGCATATTATTCAGAATAGTAAAAAATGGAAAAATCCCCAGAGGATCCTCAGTGGTAGAAAAGAGCTGGAGATTGCAGGTATGTTTACACCAGGAGAGCTAGGTGGTGGTGAAAAAAATGAGTGAACTACAGCCACATGAGTCAATAGGAGTGAATCTCAAGATCAAAATTGCAAGGGAAGAGGCAAGTCTTATAAGAATATGGGCTTCTAAGCTTATTTCCAGTATAGGCTTATTTTTATTAGATTTAAATTAGGCAAAACATAACAACATACTGAGAACACATATGTGGTAAAACCCTAATGAGGAACAAAAGAATAATTGTCTCAAAATTCAATGGTGAATCTTGGTGGTGGGGTGGTGGTGAAGAATGAGTGGGGGAAATGCAGTCAGGTAGGACACACACGGGGCTTCCAAAAACAAACCAAAATCAAATGCCAACTGGATATTGAGGATTTATTCTATTGTTCTTTAAGCTAACATGTTATTATATTAGTTATCCTTGCATAACAGATTACCTGGAGTCTTTGTACACACTTCATGTGTGTCTGTGTGTAGGTCAGGAGTCCAGGAGCAGTTTGGTCAGGTAGTCTGATTTAGGGTCTCTCATGAGGCTGTGGTCAGCAATGAGTGGGGCTCTGCCTCCAAGATGACTTATAAGGCTGCTTCAGAGGGCTGGATTTCTTGCTGGTTCTTGGGAAGATACCTCAGTTCTTTACCACCTTATCTGTCCTCATATCACCACAGTCAGCTTCCCTCCCAAGACAGAATAAGACGGACACTGCAAAGTCTTTCAACCTAGCCTTTGAGGTCTCACTTCACCATTTCAAAATATGATGGTTTTTACACATGCCAGAGCTATTCAGTGTGTAAGGGGACTGGCTAGGAGAATACAGGAATACTGGAGGTGGGGATCACTGGGGGCCATCTTGTAGTTATGCACTTGAAAATATATTTCACAATAAAATGATTTTAGAGATAAACTAAATTGGTAAGTTTATTTCTTTATTAAATTTTTTTTTTAGTTGTAGTTGGACATAATACCTTTTTTTATTTATTTTTATGTGGTGCTGAGCATCAAATCCAGTGCCTCGTACCTGCTAGGCAAGCGCTCTGCTGCTGAGCTACAACGCAGCCCCAAGTTCATTTTTTTTTTAAGAGAGAGGGAATTTCAATATTTATTTTTCAGTTTTCGGCGGACACAACATCTTTGTTTGTATGTGGTGCTGAGGATCGAACCCGGGCCGCACGCATGCCAGGCAAGCACGCTACTGCTTGAGCCACATCTCCAGCCCAAGTTCATTTTTTTGATAGTAATGTTATAGACATTCAGTTAGATGAGAGTTACTGCTAATAGTGAATGTGCCAGAAGTGAATGGGGCAGAAGAAATGTCAGTGATATAAAACCAGAGTGGCATGAGTCTGTGTGACAGAAATATGCCTGTTGCGGGACATCAGGAAACAAACCTCAGTAATACTTGTACCAGGAAATGTGATATAGAAATGGGATTATGTGTGCCTAGACTTCATTTTGCCTGTGCCTACATCTGGTGAGTCTGGGACAACTAATTTTGAAGAGAATTCTCCAGAACAAGGGGCATTGTGATATTCAAATCCCTGCTTTCTCCCAAGACCATCTTTCGTAAGAATGGAGAATCCATCTTCTTTCCCCACTTCTACAGCCAAGCTGGAAATGATCTAGGCACCTGAGGATAGGTGTTTAGCTTAATTCATGAAGCTATTGCTTTTTACTCCACAACATAAATTTGTTTTAATAGTAACAAATTTTAAATTCTTTATTTGTTTAAACTTCCCCCACCAAAATCTTGAGTAAGAGTGATGTTTCTGGAAAGTACTTCATGCATTTCCTCTTTATTTTGTGTAGCTGAAGGCATTAGCTGCATGGTAAGTATTCCTGGGGGGTCCAGTGTGCCCAGTTTGTGAGGTGGTGAGTCACATTGTCTCTCCTTTGTAGATCCCAATGTCCTTGGAACAGGTGTTCCAACCTTCAGGTGAGGGAGCAGCCTGATGAGGGTCTCTGGCTTTTTAATCATACTAACAAGCTGACATAACAGGACCAAAAACCCGGTGCAGGGGCTCCCTGACTGGCTTTCCTCAGGCTTTTGTCCCCCCCTCCCTCGCACATGTTAAACACAGAGATAGAGATATCTTCCAGACCTTGTGAGTGCAGAATTTTGGTGATTAACAAAGTGCCTCTTCAGGCCATCATGTAGTGACACTGCCTCCTCCCCTACAGTTCTGGTGCTGTTTTTGTCTTTATTTGTGGCGCTGTTTCTCTGCTTTTTAAATTGTACTGTATTTTGCATTATAAACAAATGAAAGTCCTCAATAGCAAGAGAGAACCGCCTGTGGTTATGGCAAAGATAAAAACCAATAGGCGTATGATGTGATGCTTGCTTTTTCACTTCAGTTGGGCAGTGGTGCTTTTATGAGAAAGAAGGGAGAAAAATGAAGTGCATATGTATATATATACAATGCCAAAATTACATTAAGGTTATTGTGTCTACAAAGGAAGTATACTCACTGGTAATAAGTATTGTAATTGGCAATGACGATAGTATTAGTGGTACTATTAAGATGATTATGAATATATACTCTCAGAAAATAAACTGTAGCCCATACCCCCATTTCTCTTATGTGAATATGTTGTTTGGCTATTTGGTGCTGGGGTTAGTTTTCACGTTGGTGGGGTGGAGACATTCCATATAGTCAGACAGATCCTGAGCCTGGGTAAGCAGGAGTTTCCTTTCTGCTAATACATTATCTTTGACACTGGGCTGCCTTTTCTGGATCACAGGATCAGTAAACTCTGCTTAGGGCTGTGGGGAGGATCGAATGTACTAGATGGTGCCAAAGCAGGAGCTATGGTGGTAGCAGTCTGATTACACATTTCAGGCCATGATGCCTCCTTGCTCTACAGCATGTGCTGGAGTGTATAGTGTGCTGGATCTAAACACTTTTGCCTGAAAGGATTTGGGGTGGTTTAGCCATTTCAATGTGGTTTTAAGAGGGTCAACTGGATGCCTTCTAAGTATGGTCTCAAATCCAAAATCAGAGGGAAGCTCAGGTTCTTCTTGTGCCAGTTTTTGTTTGAGAGAATATTTGGGCTGTGTCACTGCCCTGAAGTTATGTGAATTAAAAGAAATTCTCTGCAACAAACTTGCAGCTCTGACACAAGGAAGACCTGAAATGTGGCACGATGACTAAAGTCAATAGCAATGTATTACATGTTTGAAATTTGCTGAGAGTAGATCTCATTACACATTTGTGGAACGTACTTTCCACAAAAAATGGATGTGTTAATTAGCTTTATTATGGCAATCATTTCACAGTGGAAAAAAAATATATAAAACATCACATTCTATATCCTAAATACATGCAACTTTTATTTATCAATCATATTTTAATAAATATTAAAAATGAAGTTACTGAGATACTCCTTTGTTCTGGAATTTCCTGATTGGGTGAGGCTGATTTATCACATTCAATATATGGTCAGTTTTTTTTCTCTTTTCACTTCTCTCCCTGTTTTAAAAAACGTTACAGCAGTATTTTAATCTAGATGCTTGCTATGTATTAAGTACATTTTATCAACTGAAATAGCACTAACAATAAAAATCCTTGGTGATAGCATGTTGTTTTGCTTCTTCTTGCAGGGCGAAGAAGGCGGCATGAGCGACCCCTGAATGTGCATTTGGGCATATTTAGCCATTTGGTTTTGATTAGGAGAAAGAAGACAGCCATCCCTGTGAAAGGTAAAAAAAAAAAAAAAAAATTATATGCAGCTTTTTACTATTAGAATTTTCAAACATACTGAAGAGTTAAAAAAATGTACAGTGAACTCCTATGTACCTACTACCATTAGATTTAATAGCTATTAGTATTTTTGCTACCTTTTCTTTGTGTGTGTGTGTGTGTGTGTGTATGTGTATGTTTTATACTTTTTTTTTTTTTGGCTGAAATGTGTGAAAGTAACTTACAGACATATGAATTTCTCCCAAATGCGTGGGGCCATAGTTCCTAAAAATAATAATGTTCTCCCTTGAGAGATATTTTAGGATATTCATAAACTCTGTGGTACAGAATTATTTAAATAGCTTCTAGTAAAGGGTCTAACTTTGAGTTATGTTCCCTTCATAGTTGATAAAAATAAAGTCGGACTAAAAAATTTAAACAGATTTAATTAATGGACAGATAAAGCAGTATGAATTTGTTTGATATAAGAAACATGAACATGAAGGTGTGAAATTTTCCTGAGAGAG
The DNA here is from genome assembly GCF_001458135.2 of Marmota marmota marmota. NCBI lineage: Eukaryota > Metazoa > Chordata > Mammalia > Rodentia > Sciuridae > Marmota > Marmota marmota. The sequence goes on from NW_026000000.1 coordinate 4,523,797, forward strand.
AAGGATTCCATACTTTTTTCATTCCCTGAAATCTGCCTATCCGGCCCCTATGGATGATGTTTTTTGGTTGCGTCAGTGGATTTGATCACTGCCTTTACCCCATTCTGATCAGCATTCTTAAGTACACCAGTCCCTGTGATCTAATGTGAACAAAGGTCTTAAATGATTTTTTTTTTTTAAATCTAAACTTGTAGGAGAATGTGGGAAAATTATGAGTGGTGATATGAAATTGAGGTTTATATATTTAAACCAACATTAGAGAATAAAATTAGAGCAAAATTAGAGAGAATAAAAATTAAAACATTAGAGAGAGTTAAAATGATTCCCAACTTGACTACCTGAATTGAAATTTTATATAGAATCTAAAAGATGTGTCCTGCAATGATTGCAGTTCCTGATCATTACACATTACAACCGATTACATGACCAGTTAGCTGCGATTCTTCCAGGGTGGCTGTTGACGGTTGTACATTCCAATCTCAGTGATAGTTTATTTATGATACATCTCTCAAGTGTTCCCTGTGTGTTGAAACATTGTTTTGTTTCTTTCTATATTTTGAAGCATTTCTTTATAGACATTTATGAACTGAAGTTGCCCATCTTTAGCATATTTTAAAAGAAGTCTAAGCGAACCATTTAGGGCAACAGTGGCTTCTTCTACTGTCCTTTTTCAATTTGACTAAAAGGTTAATGATGGGGCTGGGAATGTGGCTCAAGCGGAAGTGCGCTCGCCTGGTATGCGCCGGGTGCTGGGTTCAATCCTCAGCACCACATAAAAATAAAATAAAGATGTTGTGTCCACGAAAAAACTAAAAAATAAATATTAAAAAATTCTCTCTCTTTAAAAAAAAAAGGTTAGTGATATCAATAAAGGTTATTCAAAGGAAACATTCAGAAGGAGCTGTGTCTGGAATCACAGGTAGCTTGGAATGATCTAGGTTGCTTTCTCATTCTTTGGCCTCTGTATGGTTATGCTTTGAAAAGTTGAGTGAGCAGGGAAAATGATGGATGAAGGGAGGGTTTATGGAGTCCGGTATTGCCTGGGTCATTTAGGTAGGGGATATTTAAAAAAAACAACAACCTTTTTTTGAAGTATAACATGCCCACAGAAAATACACACAAGTATGTAGCTCAATCTCATTTCACAAATTGAACACACCTGTGTGACCAGACCAGCACCCAGGTTAAGAACATTACCAACACAACGTCATTCCTCCTTCTAGACACTACCCTGCTTCCTCCAAGGAAAACTACTGCTTTGATTTTGAGAGTGTACATTAGTTTTGCTTGGGTTTCTTTTGCCCACATGTCTGTGTGTGTGTGTAAGTGTGTAAGTAATACATAATGCAAATTGTACTTTTTTGCATCTGTTTTTTCTAAATTCAATAATGTATTAAAAAGGTTACTCCCTATTGTTGCCTATAGTTTTGGATTGTTGATTTTCATTGCTGTAGAGTGTTCTATTGTAAGAGAATAGTATAGTTTATTTATTCTGCTAGATATCTGTAAGTATATGGGGCACCCTCTACCAGAAATGGGGATTAAACAAGATTTTGTCCTCACTGTGGTTACAGTGGAGGTGATCTTAGGTTTCCAACCTCTGCCCAGCTTCTGCTGAATATGAAGGAGATGTTCTAACTTCTGATAAGAGAGCAAGACACATGTGCAAGAGACGTGTATGGTTTCTTCAGTCCTGTCATGATTTCTGCTGCTCTTGCTATGACTCACCATGTCCCTTTCACTTTATTCCCTGCAGGCACTAGTCTTCTGTATTCTCTTCTGCCATTCTTACTCTCTGTAGCTCTTCTGGGGAGACTGTGCCATCAAGGAATATTTAAAGCTCAATTTTACATGTTAGAGGAGGGCAAAGAGTAGAAGGTTGTGGGCTTGCACTTGAGGAGCCCATGTTGGGGTTGTGTCTTCACAGTTATGGACGTGGGCCACACTCCTGGAAACCAGCTGTGCTGTAGAATTCAGGGATGTAAATGCACAGACTTAGATGGGACCTGTCTGGTGACAGGACTGAGATTATCAGGGAGTGATGGGCAGCTGTGGAATCTGGATATATATTCTCTGGCCAAATTTTGACCCAACAAAGCATGTTGGGCAGAATTTAGTGAGTTTACCAATTTCTTTCCCTTTTTAATTTTTTTATTCTAATTTGTTATATGTGACAGCAGAATGCATTATAATTCATATTACACTAATGTAGAGCACAATTTTTCATATCTCTGGTTGTATACAAAGTATATTCTCAGGAGAGTTTAACAATTTCTAATCTTTAGGAAATAAAGGGTTATTATAGAAAGTGTTCCTCATGAGATTTGGATGTTTCTATGGTCAAATTCTGTTTTTGTAAATAAGGTCTTATTCAAATACAATTGTGCTCATTTGTTTACGTATTGTGCTATAACAGTAGAGTTGAATAGTTGCGAAAGAGACCAGGATTGAGTTGTTGGAACAGTGACCATATGGCCCACAAAGCCTAAAATATTTACCATCTGGCCCTTTACAAAAAACTTTGCCAGCTCCTGCTTTACTTCATAAAAGAAGAACATAGTAATCATAACCTCTGTAGTCATGTAATAGATTGAGCCCATTAAATTTATGTTAATGTCTTTATTCATTCATTCATTTATCCATTTATCTATCCATCCATTTATTCAACAGATATTTAGAGTGCCCATTAAATTTTATGTATAAAATGGTGATAACTAGATAAATTTCTTACCTTATGAAATTTATGTAAAAATTTTGACTTATGAATTTGAAGTTCCATTCTAGGATTGTGTTTTCTATTAATTGAAATGAAAGAATAATATGGAAATAGAAGTACCAGATCCTCAATTTTAAACTAATATGTCCATTGTCTTCATTAGTTTTATAAATTTGATTAAACACTTATTCCCTATAATTTAATGGGTACTTCAGTGATGAGTTACATAGTGTTACATACATACCAACTACTATAGTTCTGAGGGTCCTGATTATTTACATGTGGTAACTCTGACCTGCCTGAGAGCAGCCTTGTTTGAAGAAGGGCTGAAGAGCATTTGAAGTGCTTATCCAAAGCAGGCCAAATAGACCTCTAATTGTATGCTAGTTTAATAATAAATAATAACCTCATCAGAAAGAACAGTAAACCAAGAAAATAAAGTTTGGAATGTACTGTAACAAATTTATCTCTATTGGAATGCTTATCTGTTTGTGTACTCAAGGTCATAAAAGATTATTTCTGCTTCAGAGAAGTCTATAGGAGGCATTGTAATGAACACAGAAAATACAGAAACATTTGTTACATTTTTCTAAGTAATGTGCTTTTTTTGGAGGGGGTTACTGGGGACTGAATTCAGGGGCACTCAACCACTGAGCCACATCCCCAGCCCTAGTTTGTATTTTATTTAGAGACAGGGTCTCACTGAGTTGCTTAGCACTTTGCTTTCCTCCTGCCTCAGCCTCCTGAGCCACTGGGATTATAGGGGTATGCCACCATGCCCTGCAGAAATGTGCTTTTAACATCTTTTTAACCCATTTCGCATTTTCATATGTGCTCATATATGTTCATGGGTGGACACTAAGCTTTGGGTGACTTGCCTGTTCTTTGCCCCAAGATTGTCTTCAGATCAGCCCAAAGGAAATAGTCAAATCATACCAATGAGCCATCATAAGCCATGAAGGCTGCATGACCTTTTAGCTCAAGAGGTCTTATAGGAAATGAGGTTGGACATTTATTTGGAAGTTGTAGTTGCAGTTACTTAGCTGTGTGTAATAATTCAAAGGTGTAAAAATGCATCGCCTGGCTGTCAGACATCAAATGGAATGAATGCTTTTTGCCACCATTTGAGGCAGTGATCTGCATGGGGGTGCTTTCCTCTGAAGTCTCAGACTCCTGAAGGAACCACAGAGAGGGATTATTAGCTAGTGCAGTGAATCAATGATTCAAACTCCAAACTGGTTTGTTTTGTGGCTGAATTTTGATAAATGAAGTTTAGATATAGTTGATTTGCTTGAGGAAGAAGAAATGATTTATATCTTCTATGGTTTGGATAAGGTTTGTTCCTGAAAGATTCATGTGACAGAAACTTGGTCCTTAGTATGAAGGACAATGTTGGGACTTTTAAGAGATGGGGCCTGGTTAGGTCAGTTGGGGTGTCACCCTCGGAAAGAATTGATGCAGTTTTTGAGGGAACCTGGTTGGTTCCTTTGAGAATGGGTTGTTGGAAGGGAGCCTGGCACCTTTGCTGGATCCCTCTCCTGGATGCGCTCCTCATCTCTCTTGCATGTGCTCTTGCCATTGTGATGCCATCTTCTATGAGGCCATTGCCACAGATAGGCAGATATCAGTTTCATGCTTTTAACCCTTCAGACTCTTTTTCTTTACCAACCATCCAGTATCAGGTATTTTGTTATAGTAATGAAAAATGGACTAATACAGTATCCATTCACATCTCCTTGTATTTTATAAAATTCGATCCTATTTTAAATTTTTTTTTCTTTTTTTTGTTTGTTGTGCTGGAGATCAAACTCGGGTCCTTATACATGTTAGACAAGCACTTCACTGCAAACTACATCTCTAGCCCTTTTTGAGTAATTCTTCTTTATAATGGTTTAGGTTTAGAAAAGAGATAATAGGGCTGGGGATGTGGCTCAAGTAGTAGTGCGCTTGTCTGGCATGCGCGCCGCCCTGGGTTTGATCCTCAGCACCACATATAAATAAAGATGTTGTGTCCGCCGAAAACTAAAAAATAAATATTAAAATATAAAAAATAAATATTAAAAAATTCTCTCTCTCTTAAAAAAAAAGAAAAGAGATAATAATTGAAAAGACCAAAAGAAAATAAGTATTACAGTTACTTTACCAAGCTGGAAACTGCAAACTTTACCCTTTGGTTAAAAATAAAGTTTTCTGAAACACATTTGATGACGAACCAGATCACTTGTCCTGTGTTATTAGAAAATGTGGATCTTCTGTTGTCCATAATATGCAGTTATCTTGTCAAGAACTCAGAAGTCTTGATTTGTCAAAGCCATCTGATTGAAATTTATCAGTCTTTCAAGTTTTATTTTCAGGAAGGGAAAAGTACTGAAGTACTGATACATATAGCTTAATAGAAAAAAATATGTTTTAGAAAGAGATCAGGATGATTTGCTTGGTTGCAAGTGACAGAAAACTCTCTTCTTAACATCTTTAGTGAAAAAACTTATCAGCATATTGAAAGTCTAGGGATTGAACTGCCTTCAGGTGGGGCTTGCCTGGGGCTCTAATTGATGTCATGAGAATCTGACTTAACTGTGTGTTCATGGGCTGCAAATGAAAACCTCCACCAGCTTCAGGTCCAATCAAGTGCTCATCCAAGATAACACATTCCTGGACATAATTTGCCATGCACCTAATGCTGGATCAGTCATTGTGCCGCTGGCTTGTTCTGATTTGGATTGCCTGGTTTATATTGTTTACCCCTAGAGCCTGAGGTCAGCAGGAGAGGAAGCCTGTGGAATGGTTCCCTCCAGAGGTAAATCCAGGTAGTTAGCAGGAAGGCCTGAAAGATTTATTAGGTAGGAAGAATTAAGAAATGATAAGGAACATGGATTCTGGAATCAGACTGGGTTCCACTATTAGTGGAATGAACTTTTGACTAATTGCTTAACCTTTCCGTGCCTCAGTTTCCTCAACTGTGCTATGGGGATAAACACATTAATCTTATAGGTTCTGGGAAAGATCAACTTAATGGATATTTGTGGGGCACTTCAGATGGCGCCTCATACATACTAATCTCACTCTCCCTTGTTATTGTGGTTGACCTTTAAAACAGCTTTGCCAGCAGAGGAGTGAGTGTACTGACCTCTGCATTGACAGCTGGGTCATGTGGGCTGTAAGGGTCAACACTGTTAGGTCCTGACTTCTGCCCCAACCCCATACTTGCCTCTGTGTTATGACAGTAGGGCATGTGGGTTAATAATGTCAAGGAACCAGAGATGAAAAGACCCACAGAAAGTAGACCAGCTTCATAAAAGTACCTGAACACACCTACATTCTATCAGTAAGTTGATCTTTTGGCTTCCCATGTGAAGAATGCCCCCTGGTATATTTAGGGGAACATTATTAGGCCAAAATTCACAATGCCATTGTTCCACCCTGGTGGAAATATGCCTGGGTGGGACATTCAGGCATATCTTGGTTGGCACTCACTCACTTGGGAAGTGTTTGCTGGTTTAATCACATTCAGTATTCTGAGCTTTAATAAACACAAAGATTTTTGTGGTGGGAGGTGATTTGAACCTGTCAGTGTGGTGAGAGGATGTAATCACTGACTCAGAAGTTTGCATTGTTGTGCAATTCTGTTTCCAAGGCCTTTAGCCAGTTCTGTCTAGAAGTAGATACTACCATCCTTTTTTAAGAGTATTTTCCTACTGGATATGATGCTGCACTCCTGGAATCCCACTGACTTGGGAGGCTAAGGCAGGAGGATCACAAGTTTGAGTTTCAGTTGGATAACTTAGTGAGACTCTGTCTCAGGCTTGGGAGTAGCTCAGTGGTAGAACTCTTCTGAGTTGAATTCCTGGTACCCTCCCCCCAAAACCAACCCCCCTACCCCAATGAAACAAAACAAAAAAGCTTAATGAAGGAGGCTTGGGACTCAGATGTTGATATGACCCAGACATCTAGGGAGGGTCATGTTGCTTTCTGAGGACTATGACAATAATTTCTTTGTATTTACTGTGGACTTAAGATATTGGTGGCTCGAAGTATCAGTGTGAGTAATCCATGATGCACCTCGGAAATATGCAGCTATAAAGCAAGGAAAAATTTAGCAGAAAACACAAATTTGGCTCTTCCTACTGTGCTTTTGAGGAAAAATGGGGCTATTCAGTATTCACAAAGCTTGCTTCTTATCCAGACCCACCCGCTTCATGGCCTGACAAACTGCCCTGCAGATGCAGTTTTCTTCGCCAGTGTGACTGTGCTCCGGCTGTGGGAGCTGCTCAGATATTTCTTGAATGAATAAACCTATCTGAACTATGTCTTTTCCTTCCTTTTCAGTTCCTTTTGACAAAGACTTGTTTACCACGTGGATGTCTGAGAATTTCAGCTAACTTTTGTCTGAACACACCACATTGTTTTTATTGACTCTTTAGATGAAGATGGCAGTGTTTGAGTATTGATTGTAGCAGCTGGTTTTACAATGATATTTACATTCCAAATAACAGCACCTACTCAGAGAGTGAAGGGATTAGCTACTAATTCTGTAGTAAGACCCTAAATTTGCCAAATGCAGGTGGGAATCATAACAGATTCTTAGATTTAATTCTGCTTACTTTGTTCTTAGCCCTTCTGGAGCCTTTTGCCTTGCTGAGTAGTCGGTGATTGAACATAAATAGTTTCTTCATTGCCTTTAACCTGACCCCATTTTATCGTGGAGAAAACAGGGTCAGCCTTATTTTCTGTAATGTCAGCAACAAGAGTAATGAAGTTACTATTACTTATGTGATGGACACCAACTTATATATTTTTTTTTGTTGGTTATCCTATCTAATATTCTCAATAACTCTGTGGTCCTTATTCTACAGATGAGGAAATGGAGGCACGGCTAGAATGTGGCTAAGTAGTGACAGGTCTTAGCAGTGACATGCCCTGTACTGCGAACTTGGCAGAGCTCAGGCTGGCTGAACACTAGAATCACCCTAGGTATTTAAAAGCATTCCACATCCATTCATATGCCCCAATCCCCACCCTGTACATTTTTCACTTGGTCTAGGGTCTCAGGTAAAGTTCCTGTGCATTCAGGATTGAGAACCTTTGGACAGCCATGGTTTTGAAAATTTGGTCCCCGGAATGGTAGCATTGTATCAATTGGAAACTTGTTAAAAGAGAAAATTCTTAGGCTCTATCCAGATGGCCCAAGTTGAAACTGGGGGTGGAACTGAAAAACAACTTAAAGTTTACCATTAGTAGTCTTAAGTCTATTCACAGGATAGTGCAGCAGATCTTAGAATTTTTTTATTTTGTAAATCTGAAACTCTAAACTCATTAAACAACTCCTCTGTCCTCCCTCCCCCTAACCTCTGGTGACCACCATTCTACTTTGTTTTCATGAATTTGACTACTTTAGATAACTCATCTAAATAGAAGATCATGTGATTTGTATGTGCTCTCAAGTTTGAGAACCACTGAACTCCAAACTTGATTTGGCTCATTTCTCTCTAGATTCCGATCCACAGTATTAATATCAGCCATTGTAAGCCTCAGACTTAACCTTTGTGCATGCTGTGCTCTTTCTAGTCCTTTCTCTGCCCCATTGTTTTTCTATGTCATGTTGGTAGGTTGCTTAACTTCCCTGAGATGGTTTTCTCTTCTGTGTAAAGTGTATAACATGACTTGTAGAGTTGTGCTGAGTTTGAATGACTGGACATGTGGAAGTATTTTGTTAAGTTGTCAGGTTGTGTAGCAGAGAACAATTTTAGGGCCAAGGATGTAGTTCAGTGATAGGATTCTTTTCTAGCATGCATAAGGATTTTAGTTAGCATTGTAGTACTGTGGCCAAAATACCTGACAAGGACAATTTAGAGGACTTAGAGGGGGAAAATTTATTTGAGGCTCATGGTTTTGGAGGTATCAATCCATAGATGGCTTACTGTACTTTCTGGGTCCAAGGTAAATCAGAGCATCATGATGGAAGGACATTGCAGAGGAAGGCTACTCATCTCATAACAGTGTCAAGAGAGAAGAGGGGGGAGGGGTTGCCTGGTAGAGGGAGAGAGAGAGAGGGAGAAAGAAAGAAATGTGTGCACGCCCTCAGTGACCCATCTCCTCCTGCTGTGTATGCCCACCTGCCTTCAGTTACACCAAGTTAGTCTATTTAAACTAGGATGGAGTGATTAGGTTATAACTCTCTCATAATCTAATCATCTCACCTCTGAATATTCCTGCATGAACAGGAACATTTGGGGGACATTCATTTCTAAAGCATAACATTGAGATCCTGGGTTTGATTTCCAAGCACTGAAAGAAAAAAAAAAGTGTGGCTTGCAATATTCGTTTCTTTTTAAAATTTAGATTTTTAAAAAAGGTTATGCAGTTCTACAAGGCTGCTTATGAAAAATGTTAATCTGTTTCTGCTGTTCACTAGCCCATTTCTTATCTAATGTTTACCTTATTGTGTAAATAGGATGCACAGATGTTCTATATATCTTAACTGTCCTGTATACACATTTAGTTCTCCTTGGATTTAATAATTATTTTGTTTTTAAAAAAATAAGTTTTCCTTGCATGGATCACTAATTGAACCGCGAGCAGCCTTCTATATGGATTTCCTCTCAGTGCCCTGACACACATAGATGTTTTCAGTTTCAACTTGGAGAATTCTCACCTAGAGCCTTGCTCTGTAGGCTTGCTGCGTGGCACATCTCAGGAATTGCCTTTTGGTACCATGCTGAGGATTTCTAAAAGAAATCTGCTATTGTATTGGCTTCCATCTTTCCCTCATCCCATATTCTCATTTTTCTTGTTTTACTCACTTACTTTGACAGAGCACACCTTCTGGAAGCTTCCTAACAAATTGCAAATGGGAGGTAAGACTTTTTAGTTGTTATATTACCCGAGAATGTCATTCCAGGTTGGAAATCACCAAGCTGTGGAATAATGAAGGCACTGCACATTTTTCTACCATTTGTCCATCTAATGTTGACAGTGAAGGCCCAAGCCTCCTGATTCTTGGTCCTTTGTAGGTGTCTTCTTTTTCTTATCTTTTTCTGGCATTCATTTAATTCTTTTTATCATCAGTTCTAAAATTTCACAATAATATTCCTTGGTAAGGTTACACTTTCATTTCTTGTGCTGAGATCCAAATGGGTATTTTCAATCTGAAAACTCATCCTTAATTTTTAGAAAATTTCTGGAAGTACAGTATTTCATTATTCATTCCCTCCCTTTATTTTCTGGAATTCCTGTTAGGTGTTGAGTTATCCCATGACTAGACATCTTTCCTTTTGTTTTCCATCTCTCCTTATAAGCTACTTTCTTAGGGTATTTTTTGGAGTTTATCTTACAATCCTTCTATTAAGTTTTTCATGTTTGATACCATGTTTTTAATTTCTGACACTTTTCTGTTATTGTTTGCCAAATGCTTTTATTTTGCCAGTATGGTTTCTTAGCTCGCTAAGCAGATTAATATTTTTCTTTTTGAAATTTTCTTTTCTGCATAGTTTCAATTTCTGTCAGGTTGCTTCCACCCCTTATTTCTATCTTTCATGCTAGACATTTTTCTTTCTGTGTCCGAAGATCCTGAAGTGTCTGTTCATGATGAAGAATGAGGCTTTACAAGCTGGAAGATTTGGCTTGTTTGGGTCTGTTATCAGTTGCCATCCTCTGTGTGAACGTTTTAATATCTGCTCCTGTTATCTTTGTCCTTGTGGGCTTATATGCCTTTAAAAAGAAATAACTGGGGGCTGGGGTTGTAGCTTAATGGTAGAGCGCTTGCCTTGCATATGTGAGGCACTGGGTTCAATCCTCAGCACCACATAAAAATAAATAAACAAAATAAAGGTATAAAAAAAGAAAATTGTTGTGTTGAGGTTTGAAGAGGAACTAAATGTGTGTTCATGGGACTTGCAGTTAATATGAGTCAATATGAAAGTCTAAAACAAACAAAATAGACCAACTGCAGGCACACAAAATCCAGGTCAGGATTTGGAGCAGCAGCATTTGATCAGACACATACCTGCAGTGGTGAAGCATTAGCTTGTGTTCTTTTATTTTAAGGCCTGATATATATTTAGATGGTCTCAGCAGAGATCTTGGCTTTCTTGTTAACTCTGCAGCAGCTGCCTCTTTTTCTCAGCTGAAGGTTTTTATTTCAGGTGCTAAAGTACCAATAAATTTATAAATAATAATTGGGCCTTGTGGTAGCAAATACTAAAAACAATCCTTATTGATGTTTCTAAAAGGTATTTTCTGACAGTTAAGCATATAATCCTTAGATTAAAATGCAGCTGACACATTAAGCCTTCTTACATAAAAAGCCAAACAATAGGCTTTAATGCCGTTTGTCCTTGACCACCCACAAAAAAGGGCATTCCTGCAAGCCAAAGAGATTGGACATAAACAAGGCATAGGCAGCGGGGCTGAATTTGTGAGTTTGATCCTTAGTAAATGCTTTAACAAAGCAATGAAACTCAGACCAGCAGAGAGTAGGTAAAAAAAACTATTATTAGCCTTAATTCTGATAGCAGGTCACTGGAAAAATTAAGCAGCTTTAGGAGAGCAGAGTGGTTCTTTTAGTGTAGGCTTACTGACCTTGGATTATTTCATGATCTGCCCCTTGTAGTGCTCAGTTCCGTTGCTTCCCGTTCTCACTGAATGTTGGAAGATCCTCTCTCAAATATCCATGCTTCCTTCCAGCTCACCAGAGCGCAGCCTGTCGGAGGAATGCTTTAGCCACTGTGTAGTGACCAAGATGGTTGTTCCTGGCCTTGGCATTGATTAGATAACAGAAGTCTTGTTCAACCCCTTGCAGCTCTGCACAGGAGCGGCTCTTTAGTAGCTCTGACTTTACCACCTGGAAAGGAAAATCTCTGTTTTTATGCTGATGGCCATGGAAGCTTGCCCAAAGTGCTTCTTGAACACAGGGATTGCAGGGCTGTATGCGGAGAAACTTCTTTCCACTTAAACTCATTGGCCTATTCTTACTCTGAATCTTGGTGGAAATCAGACTCACAGGTTTCCTACTTTTAGGAAGTCACTTACTCTTTTTTATTGAAGCCATCAACCATCTAGCTATAGTTTAGTTATTGTCTTGAGGTTGAATTATAATTGAGAGGAAGCACAATGCTACAAAAATGCCTGGTTGTAAAGTTATGAATTGCTGCATGTTAAGAAAGGAACCTATTTTTGTTTGTTTAATTAGCAACTAGCTCCTCCTTTTGTTTATACTTCTTCAGTCTCTTCCCCATGCACTCCAAACCTGTATCCTTGCTCTTTTTTGAGGTGAGGGGAGGAGGGAGGTGTGCTGGGGATCAAACCCAGGGCCTCATGCATACAAGTCAGGCATTCTACCACTGAGCTATATCTCCAGCCTCATGTCTCCTTGCTTCCTTAGATGGTAGTGCCCTGAACTGCAGGAGCTGTGTCCTTTCCTTAGCAGACATGGGCTAGGGTTTTTATTGCTAAGAGGGAACCCTGCAGATGATGATAGGTTAGCTGACCAATGCTCAGCTTGGGTTTCCTGCATTTTGTCATCCCTGTTGATTATCACAGTTGCTGCCTGTGCCATACTTCCACTTTGAAAGCGGTAGCCCAAGCATGAGCACAGTATCTCCTTGGTTCCCCTCAGCTTAACTGAAGCAGCCCGAGTCTTTCAGAAGACTCTTTTAAATTCTGAGAACCAGCAAAGGAAAAGTACTATTTGCAGAAGCGACCAGTTTCTGATCTTGTTAGAACTAGTTCACTCCCAGAGCTTGTCTCAGCTCTGTGCAGTCTTTATGGATTCCTGGGTAGAGGAGCCAAAGAAGAACCAAACACTCAGAGTTTCCAAGTGGGTTCAGATTATATGCCCCAGGACAACAATGGTATAAAATTCTGTTGCCAACATGGTGTTGGGACTTGGTGTGCGATAATTATTCTTTAGTGAATTTATGTTAGCAGAAGCTTATCGTTTATATACATGATAGTGAAAAGGGCTGATGTCAGAAATGCTGTCAAGAAATGAAGTGTTAAATTTGTGGTATAGATGAACTTGTGATTCAAAAAATATGTGAACTCTTATGAGACAGATAACAGAGTTGTCATTTGAGATTGTCATGAATAAGGCCCCTCATCTGGTTGAGAATTTACCCACTCAGTTTCTGTATGGGAAAAATTGTTCTTCAGCAGTGTGAATGAAATATTCTATCTATTGTAGAACTCCTTCAGCTTCTGGAGGGGGATGAGAAGAAAGAGTGGCATTTATGGAATTTGGCCATTCTGCCAAAAGGGGTGTGCTCCTCCAGCTGCAGCTGGGGTGGCGGGTGGGAGCACAGCAGGGACAAAGGTGACTCTGTAGAGGCTCTGAGGTCAGCGCACTTGGTGAGGGGTTTCAGAGGTTGCTGACATTTCACAGGAGACCCCCGCAGGTCGTGCCTTGTGTGGGGGCCACAGTTACAATATCCTGGGGAGATTTCCTGTTGGTCCATGATGCAGGTCATCGTATTTAAAGAAGTTGGGTCTCACCTCCAAGGTGAGCTCATCACCCACCTTCACAGTGGGGCATCTCTTGGAGCAGAAGCAGGGACTGAATGAGCATCAGTTAGATGGTTGGTGGAGTTTTTGTCTTTCACTTGGCTTTTGTTGGGAAAGGGAAGGAGAAAGTTACACTTCACTAACATGGAAAGGGAGTTCCAGAAGGAAAGGCAGGGGTAAGCCAGGCCTATGAAGGTGGTGCTCCGCAGGATGTAGACTGGGGCTGGGGCCCTGGAATAGAACAGCTCTGGGAGGACCAGAAACTTGAGATGAACAGTTATACTTATGTGCTTTAGATTTCTTTTGATTTTCTGTTCAACTTAGGAGGGATTTCAAATGTTTTTTGTTTATACTTAGGCCATAGCTTTCTTGTCCTCCCGTCCCAAACCTTATTGAGTTTAATTTGTGTACAAAAACACACAAAATTACTGCCGACAATTTGTTGACTTTGGACACATGTATACACTTGTATTAGTATCATCACCACAACCCAGGTAATCCACCACTGTAAAATGTTTCCTTGTGTCCATCTGCCAACCCCCTTTTTTGGGCAAGATGGGGACTGAGAACACTAACCACGAAGTTAGTGTTTAAACTTTAGGTGCACAATACCGTGTTGTTGACTTTAGGCCCTGTTGTACAGCAGGTGTGTAGAGCCTACTCATTTGTTTCAGTGTCCCTTTGTTCAGCTCTCCATATCACCTTCCTCTCATCTCTGGGTTGCCACCACTCCATTGTTTACTTCTACAAGTTTGACTATTTTTAGTGCCTCATAAGAAGAATCGTGTAGTATTTGTCCCTCTGTGACTTTTTTCACTTAGCATAATGTTTCTTAGGTCCATTCATGTTGTCATAAGTGGTAGAATTTTCTTTTTTAGGGCCGAATAATGTTCCAAAGTATGTATATATCACATTTTCGTTATTCATTGTTGGTGGGCATTTGGGTTCTTTTTGTATCTTGGCTGTTGTGAACAGTGCTGTTGTAAACACGGAATGCAGCTATGTCTTTGAGATACTACTTTCAGTTCTTCTGGAGAGATCTATACCCAGAAGTGAGATTGCTATGTTATCATATGGCGGTTATGGTTTTAATTTTTGGGGAACCGCTGTACTGCTTTCCAGAGCTGCTGCACCATTGTACATCTCCATCAGCAGTGAACAAGGGCTGCGCCTTCCCCAGAACCCCACAAACACTTGTTATATTTTGTCATTTTAATGATAGTAATTCTAACAGATGTGAAATGATTTTTTCTTGGTTTTAATTTTCATTTCCCTGATATTAAGCATTTTTTCATATACCTATTGTTCATTTGTAGGTCTTTTTTGGAGAAATGTCTGTTTTAAAATGTGGTTATTTATTTTTGATATTGAGCTTTAGAAGTTCTCTCTGTATTCTGGATATTAACTCCTTATCTCTTACATGGGATGTAAAGATTTTCTCTTATTTTTTAGGAGTACTCTGTTGATTGTTTCCTTTGCTGTGTAAAAGCTATGTTTTCTTTCTTTCTTTCTTTTTTTTTTTTCTTTTTTAGTACTGAAAATGAACCAGGGGGAACTCCATCACTGAGTTCAGCCCTTTTTATTTTTGTTTTGTGACAGGGTCTTGCTAAGTTGCTCAGGCTGTCCTTGAACTTGTGATCCTCCTGTCTCGTCCGTCTGAGTTGCTGGGATAAGAGGTGTGCCCAGCTTGCTGCGCAGAAGTTTTTTAATTTGATGGAGTCTCACCTATGTAAGCTTTTCTTGCCTGTGCTTTTGATGTCATACCCCAGTAATCATAATCAAATCCAAGGTCAAGAGCATTTCTCCTATTTTTTCCCCCTAGGAATTGTAGGTTTCAGATCTTGTGTTTAAATCTCTAACCCACTGTAAGTAAATTTTTGTGTATGGCATAAGATGCGAGTCCAATTTTGTTCTTTGAGATGTGGATATTCAGTTTTCCCAGAACCACCTATTGAAGAGACTAACTTCTCTCCCTTTTGTATTCTTGGCACCCTTGTTAAAAATCAGCTGACTGTGTGTGTGGGTTTGTTTCCTGGGCTCTCCGTTTTGCTTAGTTGCTCTATATGTCTGTGTTTATGCCTGTACTATACTGTTTTGATTTTTGTAGTTTTGTAGTATATTCTGAAATCAGTAAATGTGATGCTTCCAGCTTTGTTCTTTGTTTTTCTTGCTCAAAATTGCTTTCACTATGTGGGGTCTTTTGTGGTTTTATATTGATTTTAGGATTTTTTTTCCTATTGCTATGAAAAATATCTTTGGGATTTTGGTAGGGATTGCATTGAGTCTATAAGATTGCTTGGGGTAGAATGGACATTTAAACAATATCAATTCTTCTAATCCATTAATGGGGTGTCTTTTTTAATATTTATTTTTTAGCTGTAGTTGGACACAATACCTTTATTTCACTTATTTATTTTTATGTGGTGCTGAGGATCGAACGAAGGGTCTTGCATGTGCGAAGCGAGCACTTTACCACTGAGCCACAACCCTAGCCCTTAATGGGGTGTCTTTATTTGTGTCTTTGATTTTTTTTTTAACAATGTTTTTAGTTTTCTGGGTCTAAGACTCATTCCTTGGTTAAGTTCTTCCTTTTCTTCTTCACTCTCTCCTTCCCACCCTTTCTTCCTTCCTTCCTTCTTTCCCTGGGATTGAACCAAGAGGCACTGTACCATTGAGCTATATCCCTAACATTTTAGTTTTTCATTTTAACAAAGGATCTTACTCTGTTGCCGAGGCTGGCTTCAATTGTGATCCTCCTGCCTCAACCTCCTGAGTTTCTGGGATTACAGACATGTACCACCATGCCTGGCTGGATAGGTTTATTGTTTGGTGCTATCGTAAATGGGATTGTTTTCTTAATTTTCTTTTTGGATCATTCCCTGTTGGTTTATAGAAACACAACTTATTTTTTGTGATGTTAATTTTTTGTATCCTGAAGCTTTAATCCATTTGCTTATTACTTCTACAGTTTTTTGGTGGAATCTTCAACATTTTCTACATATAAGCAGATGAGTTTTCTTCTTTCTTTCCAATTTGGATGGCTTTTATTTCTTCTTCCTTTCTACCTGTGTAGGCTAGGACTTCCTGTAGTGTACTGACTTGAAGTGGTGCATATGGGCATTTTTACCCGTTCTGGATCTTAGAGAAGCTTTCCGGTGTGCCCATTGAGAGTGAGGTTATCTGTGGGCTTTTTGATCATGGCTGACACTGTGTTGAGGTAAGTTCCTTTTGTACTTAATTTGTTGACTATTTTCATCATAAAAGGGTGCTGAAGTTTGTCAGGTGCCCTTTCTGTGTTCATTGAGATGATCATGTGATTTGGGTCCAAGCTTTCCAGTAGAAGGTGTTCCCTGGGACCCCCAACATGGTGCCACCAGCAGCTGTGATGACAGGCAGAGTTCGCAGAGGAGAGCTAGCCTGGTCTGGGTCTTCTGGAGGGTTCTCTCTTAGTGTTGAAAACCCTGGTCTGTGTTCTGTTTTAAATAATGGAGATGGGTCCTAGTTTTATTTTCTATTACATATAATAACAGTAAAAGAGAGTGAAAGTATAGGGCAAGAAACAACCAACCAGGCTTCTTTGCAGTACTGTGTTTCCTATTAATTATGGCAAGGTGTAGAGTCCTAGTTTCAACAGTAGAAACTGTTCCTCAAACATACTATCATTCAGAACCTTTTCTTTAGACATAATTGAGTAGCATCTGGCGGGAGGCTCCCTCCCCAAGCCTGAAGAGACCTTTTGAACACTTCATACCCATGTGACAGGGCCAATGCTGTCATTTCACCAGCAGGGAATTGGGAGTTTCATACTGTTGACAATGAGAATGTTGAGGAACAAACCACAGATGAGTCCCCTTCGCTTCTAGCGCTGCATAGACTTGGACTCAAATTGTTTGGGAAATCTGTGGTGGGTGGGTGAGTTATCTTGCATACTGTAGCAATCCAGTATGCTTTCTTATAAAGTTATTCCATGGTGGTGGTCTCAGGAACTCCTTCATTTTTCCCAGGAAAAGCATCCCAAGCTTTGGAGGTCTTTGCCCTGAAACCTGAATTGAACAGGAGTGGTAGTGTGATCCATTGGCTAGGGAATTCTTAATTCTCTTCTAGTTGAAGAGTGACTTGGTATATAAAAGTACAGACAGACAGATCTGGGTGCAAATTGAAGCTTCTTAACTGTGACTGCAGATAGGTTACTAACCTTCTTAACTCATCTGCAGAGTGGTTTATATCATTTGCCTCGGTTATTTTAAGGATTAAAAGACATTGTATGTGTGTGTTTATTTATTTGTAAGACTTTATATAAATTGGGGCTTATATACATATATGGGTTTTTGTGTCTGTTATGTATGTACATATATGCACGCACATACACTATATATGTGTGTGTGTATATATATATATGTATGTATGTATATATATATATATATATATATATATATATATATATATATATATAGTAGTGGTTAGTACAGGGTTGCACACATGGTAGTGCTAAATAGCAGATGTTATTATCGTTCTCTTGTATATTATGCTATAATTATGTCCAGGTTCTGGGATGTGCTGGGTACTGGTGCTGCTCTCCTTGTGCCACCCTCCCTTATGCCATAGTGCTCCTTGCAGGGAAGTGGAAAAGCTGCCAGGCTGTTTGAATTGCATCCAGGTTTCAATTGCTTCTCTTAGTTCTTTTGGCTTTTAAGCCTTTGGCTTTACTTAAGGTCCACTGTGTTCTCCTAAAATCTTACCTATTAAAATTGCTACTAACTTGTTCATGATGCTTTTCTGGGACAGGGACTGTGATGGGCCTGGCATTGGCAAAGTCGTTTCATCAAGACACATGTCTTAATATTTTTACTTTTTCAGGTTTACTTTCCCTCATGGACACTAAGGGAGAAAGTATTTGTAAAACAAACTGAATTTATTAGGCAGCTATTAGTTTTTCTTTTTGTTAGTAACTTGACCACAGCGTTGGTCCACAAGGGACAACTGGTGTTTGATGTTAGATTTAGTTAAAATCTGGCCAGTGGCAAATACTGTCAGCTGTCTTGGCACTGAGCTTGTCCAGAAGGATCACAGGTAGAATCAGTTTCTCTTACCCTTCATTTAAAATAGCAGAGAATCAAAGGACTCTACTTTGAGGAGCTTAACATGGAACCATGAACTTGGAGCAGTAGCATACAGAACCTTGATTATGTTTCTCCTTTCCTCACTGAGTCTTTATTTTCACTTTTTAAAAGAATTCCATGTGTAGCTGGGCACAGTGGTGCATGCATGTAATCGTAGCTCCTTAGGAGGTGAAGGCAGGAGGATTGCAAGTTTGAGGCCATCTTGGGCAATTTAGTGAGACCATGTCTCAAAATAAAATTAAAAGAGGCCTGGGTACGTACTTTAGTGGCAGAGCATTTTCCTTCCATGTGTGAAACCCTGGGTTCACTCCCTAGTACTGCCAAAACAAAGGCCCACAGGGATTATTTTTCAGGATTATTAAAAAAAAGTGTCCAGAATAGTTGAAGTCCAAATAGAATGTTCATTTTCTTTGAAACATTGACAATGTAAGGATAGGCCTGAGGCTTAATAATAGATGTATTGGAAAAGGGTTTCTGCTGTGCTAAGTGATTTGACGTAATTGAGCCCCAGTCCTTTACTACCTTCAGTATTGAGGGAACAAGACTGTGAGATGTTTGTTGTGTGAACTTTTTTGCAAGTGAGGAAAGCTGTTTCCAATATAAATGACTGTGAAGCTAATATTTTTCTTGTTCTAGAGCTTCCCCCTGGGAGTAAGAACCCAGGAATCCTAGAAGAGCTTTTCATTAGCTTTCATGGCCTCTTTTCCCTGGAGAGCCCACACTTAGCAGTGCTTTGTTGATGAAACTTGTTTTAATAAATGTAACCATATATTCCTAGAAGGTCACCAGGCAGCCAGGCAGCCTTGAAAAAGAGCCAGGCAGAAGATGAAGCACCGTTGCTGCCACCGTGGCACACTGGGTGCTGGACCCCACTTTTGGGCCCTTAGGAGGGAACATGAAGAGTCTGGGAGGGGGAGCCACCAGTCCAGGGTGCATAGGAGTGGCCGAAGCACTGATTCCATGCTTTTTATGAGCATGTGCGGTTCCTTCCCTCCCTGGTAGGAAAAAAACCTTTTACTGGCTCTGAATCTGTGTTCTCTGTGTTATATCAGGCTCCTCAATTCATCCTTACTGTTCATCCCTTTTGAAAAAACAAACTTCAGTGCGTACCATTTACTGTGTCTGCAGGAGACCCATCCAGCACTTAAAGCCCTCACCTCTTTTGGACAAAGAAACACCACCTGAGTGTGTAGCCTGTTCTCTCTTGGGGAAAAGTGATTGCAGGAGTATAAACATGTGTTTGTAAGTGCTATTTAAAATTTTTTTTAGTAGGGTTTTAGGAAGTCAAACTGAATGGGAGTGATGGGGATTACCATGGTGTGGTCTCCATACAGTAAAAGAAAGCAGTTCACACAGCTGGAGGAACTGGAGAGGAGGTAGCAAGGGATCCCGCAGGCTCCCTTTGGCTGGGAAATAATGTTATTCTGTGCTTTTGAGTGTTTATTCCTTCTCTCTCTCCTTTCTTCCTTCAAGCATCCATGCAGTTACCAAGCATCAGTGAGTGGCTCCTCTCTTCAAGCTCTGTTCAGTGCTATGTAAGAACAAAAAGAGTGAGAACATTTATTTGCCATCTTTGGATAGGAGGAAAAGAAAATTTGAAAAGAATAAGCATATATGCATGTAACTAAAATTAGGATGTTTGTATATTTGAGAAATGTGATGGTCAAGGCCAATGTGTTTGAAAAACTTTGAGATTCTTATCCCACCTGTTTTTTTTTTTTCCCCTAGTGAACTGTACATTGTCCTCAAACTCCTTCCCGCAATTGAAAGGTGATGATATGGATAAAGTGAGGAAGCATAATAACATTTTTTTCAGATCTTTTTTTTTTTTTTTTTTTTAATTTTTANGCATAATAACATTTTTTTCAGATCTTTTTTTTTTTTTTTTTTTAAAGAGAGAGAGAGAGGGAGAGAGAGAGAGGGAATTTTTTAATATTTATTTTTTAGTTTTCGGCGGACATAACATCTTTGTATGTGGTGCTGAGGATCGAACCCGGGCCGCACGCATGCCAGGCGAGCGCGCTACCGCTTGAGCCACATCCCCAACCCCTTTTTTCAGATCTTAAAAACATTTAAATAAAAAAAATAGTGATTACTTTTTTTACATAGTGATTTGGAAATTTATTATTTCTGGAAAGTCCAGGGAACATTTAATTGAAGTAGGAAAGGATATTTTCTCCAATTTTTCCCTGTGAAAAGGAAATGTTGAAGCATTTGAAATATGTGTGTATCTTTGTATATTTTCTTCAGTCCACTTTATTATGTATCTAAGACAAGAATTCCAACGGAAATGTCTCTCAGGGCCAGCTGGGTCATGTGAATTGCCCAAGTGGGTTGGATGTTAGATAAGCGGAGGTTGGGCACTGTGACACACTAGGGAGCCCCTTGCCCCTTGTAATAGGAGCAGCTGCTGCTTGGAACCTTTTCCTGGTTGCCAGGTGGCAGCCCAGGTGGAGGTGTGAGTGAGGGGAGATCTTCCAACTTTCATGGAAATTCAGATTTTTAAGTAAGTGATTTAGATCTTTAACACTGACGCTGTATGGGTCAGAGAAACCTTGTTTGTGCTCTGCATTTCACTCATGGGTCACCATTTAGAACCTTTTGTTTTATGCCACTAGAATGTATTAATATGATTTGGAGTACTCACAAAATTATTACAGTTTTTTATTTAAAAATAAAAATTTCTAAACATTAATTACAAATTTTTCAGTTGCATTTGGATTGACATTTCCCCATTTGTTGTGAGTTTAGCTATAAATATATACCACAGAGACTTGGCCCTTTAATAAACATTTGTTAAACTGTATTTGATGCTAAGGGGTTTAATAATCCATAGCATTCCAGTGTATAAGAATCATAGAGAAATTTGAACACAGAAGCTGTTGACAGAATAAAACAAAGAAAAACAATATGTTTTCTGGTTGTAGAGTCGTCCACTGTGTCAAGTAAATAGAGAAAGCATCTGCTTTCAAAGAAAAAGGAACTAACCGCAGGGTTAGGGTGAAAACAGAGAGAAGTAGGCTCTGTGAATACTATTTTTGTAGTAAGAATCTTTGCTCAGTCTCATTTTCTAAGCTATCATTTTTCTAGCTTGACTTCTTTTTATGTTTTATTTTTGTCAACCTCTTGCACTTCTGAGAGCCAAAGGTTGACAAAAATTTCCCACCCTGTCCATGTGTTCTTGGTTGCAGATAAGAATATAGGCAGAAAAGGCATTCATTGCAGGAATATCCAGCAGTTACCAAAGGAACCTATGTTGCCAGAACCTTTGCAAAAATCATACCACAGGAAAACTGAGCCACCACTGTGCCCTGGACACCCCTGACGGCACTGTCAGATGCTGCATGTATAGTTTTTTTTCATGCCACGCCAGTGCCTTCTCTGTCTTGTCTCTTTGTGTTGCTTACTTCAGACTCGGAGTCCTGGGAGGGAGCATGTGATTGTCGTGGGCACACACCGGCTGGCAGGGATAGAAGGAATGGGCTTGTCAGCATCTCTGAATGAACCACTCCCACTAGTGGGAGGCCATCCTCTCACTAGTGCTCATCTGTAACACAGGCGACTCAGATGCTGGACCCCATTCTGTTAAATTTTAAATCACTCCTCAAGTAAGAGAATGGAGACATTCAAAGCCCATTAGAGGCAAAGAAGTCAGAGGCTGTGCCATTCCCAAGACCTGATGGAGTTGGAATTTTAATTCCTTAATGCCTGGCTCCCAAATCTATGCCCTTACCCATTTCCTATGCAGCTGATTCTTCCTTGTAACATGAATGGCAGCATCACAAATCCTTTCCCTGACCTGAAGGTTGCTGCTTACTTTCTATTCCAAGAGATGTTCCAACTCAGTGCTGCCCTGACGTGCATTACATTGTCATCTGCCTTGCACAGCAGGAAATTCCTCAGGGTCAATACAGATGGTTTTGACACAGTGGTTCTGTGTAAGCACCTTTTGACAGCATAGTTTTTGGAAATGACTTCTTTCAGGGTCCATCCTCTGAACACCTAGCGTGTGCCTGCTAGGTGCTGGGTACTATGTTCTCAAGTCAGTTTCTGCCCCTTCAGTACTTACTTAGAGAGAAGGAAAGAATAGGTAACATATATATGCAACTTGTTTATTCAGTAAAAAACTGACAAATGAAAAGTTTTGGAGGGTAAAAGATTGTTAAAGTCCATGGCGGAAAAGAAGGAAATAACTTATGCTAACCCTTTCCCCAACTTGCATATTACTATGATAAGGGGTGGAAAAAGGAGTGTCAGGAAGGGGGCAAAAAGTGGAACCTGCTAAGCATGAGGAGAGGCCCAGAGGCACTAAGGACTAGTCCAACCTACATGAACCTAGCTTTTTAAAATACTCTGCTTATTTGCCCTTGTCTCATTCTCAGCCACTTTATGACATTTTTTTTTTACAATGGGTAAAACATTATTTTATTGCAATCAATTAACATTCAGTAATTCTAATTCTCATATGTTCTCTCTTGCTATGAAGTGCCATGTTGGCTACTTTACATTTGAGTTGTAGAATTTGGAGAGTTCTCTAAACAAATGACTCTGCTATGAGATAGGTCACTTCCAGTGGGTACATTGCTGAGTTCTGATTGTTCCATGTGTTTTTGGTCTGGTTGGCCCAGTGGCCATCAGGGACATGTGATCCCCAGTGTAAAAGCTAGTATACTGGTCTCATGATGAAATCTTATTGCAAGTACCTTTTATAAATGTTGTACTTTTATTATAAAACAATGGGTTGGGGTTGTGGCTTAGTGGTGGAGTGCTCACCTGGTGTGTGTGAGACAACAGGTTCGATCATTAGCACCCATAAAAATAAACAGATAAAATAAAGTCATTGTGTCCATCTACAACTAAAGAAAAGTATAAAACAAAAGCTCATGATCACAAAGTGAAAATAAGTTACTAACACCTAGGCTGAGACAGACATTTGCCCCCTACTAGAAGGGCTTGCTTGTCTAAAAACTCCCCATCCCCACTCTTCCCAATCATGACCTGCCCCGCAAAGGTAAGCACAGTCCTAACTTGTACAAGTCCCTTCCTTCAGCACGTCTTTTCTATCTCAAATCCTTTCTACCTGTGTGTCAGATATATTGGATTCAGGAAAGCCAGTGTTCTGACATATGGTCTCCTGAGTTTTAGTTGTGGTTAAAATTCCTGTTTAGGTGGCTGGCATAGGAACATGTTTGGGTGCAAGGCTATTGAGTCTGTATTTTAACATCATGTTGGATGACCTGTTATTGCATTTGGCCCTAGGTCCTTCAGTTCCTGGGTGTTGCCTGCTTTTCTTTCAGGCTGAGGCCCTTTAGCCTCCTATAGTACTTCCCCTGGCAGGTTCTGGTGTGAGGACTGGCATGGGAGCCCTGGGAGCAGGCAACCAGACTGCCTGTGTCACTTGAGATAGGTTGTCAGTAACTTCATTCTAAAGCAGACACAAGTGTAATAAGAAACTCCAGGCCTGTGGATTCCTGTAACTTAAACCCTAGTCACTGTTGGACTGATTGCATAGGAAATAGGTTCCATAAGAAGAGGTTCTTATGTAAGAATATTTCACATGGTTTTCAGTATCATAGGGTTGTAGAGAGGTTCATTTTTCACTATGGTGTAATACACCCTTTTAACTGAAGTAGCAGCAACTCATCAACATTGTTTGATTTCAGTAACTGCAAAACTGCTTGCCCTGTGTGCACAGAATGCCTTTCCTGTACAATGTGATCTCGGAGTATTGCAAGTCCATGCTTCTGTCTGGATAGAAAATGAAGGGTTCAAAGGCAGTGAAAATCAGGGGCTGACCACAAAGCCCAGGTGGCCCACCATCTACAACTACATGTTCTAGGTGCTCGGGTGCCTAACAGAAAGCCAGTCCCTGGGAGCTGCTTACTAGTTTATGAGGGGAATGATTGCTCTGCGGCTCTCAAAGCAGACGATTGATGCTGGGAATGAGTTGCTAGGTTGCCAGGAACTTCACTGCTAAGGTTTTCTTTTTATAGGAGGGGCTCACCTGGTAAGGGCCAAAGCAGTGAGCAGATCAGAGCAAGGGAGTCTGTTTTGAAGATGGCACCTTTGGTATCAGGAGATACAGAAAACCTTCCCATTCCTAAAGAGCTTGGAGACAGTATTTAGACTATGATTTAAGTTACACACAACTTTACTCTTGCTTTGCTGCAACAATTTATTTATTTTTTTTCAAAGTACAGTCTACCAACCCTTGTTTCAACCAGTAGGGTGGCCCCGGGGGAAGGTGGTAGTGGTGGTTGGCATGTGCATGTACTTGTGTGTGTGTGTGTGGGGGGGCACATGTTCTGTGTGCATACAAATACAGAGAATGTTATCCAGAAATGTAGATCCCTAAGCCTCATGCCAGATGCATCAAAGCATTATTTCTGAGTGTAGAGACTGGGAATCTGTATTTTAATCAGAAGCTTGATTTTTGGCATAGCAGAGTCCTAGAATCCCCAATCTAGAAAATAACAGTTTCCTTCATTCATTTGTGTGAGGAATGAATTGGACTGCAGAGGCTGGAACTTTGAAAAGAGAAGGGTAATAAAGGATGGGTCTCAGACTTATTTGTTGATTTTGGGGAAAAAATGTAGTACATGTGAACTGGGGTGGAGTTTTCCCATTGTCTTGGAAGAGTCTCAAATTTTAACTCGCCTTTTTTGTAAACATTCTGAACCCAGATGAAGATGTGCTCTCTGGTGGCTTGGAGATGTCACTGCAGCCTTTCCCTGGTCTGGGAGTGGGGTGGCGGGCAAACTCCTGGAGTCCTTGATAGGGAGAGGTCTACCTGAAATATCTGTGAGCTGTGAAGTGGGTTGTGGTTCATTTCTACTGTTATTGCAAAAGCAATCCTTCTAGCTTTCATTTCAGTTAACTTAGTTCTTTCTTAATGAGAGTTGAATAAACAAGCAGCATTTGAAGTACCATATGGATTTCTAATTTGTTTTAGATTGACCTTTCATTAAAGTGTGTGTCTCTAGTCAGTGTCTTTGGTAGCTGCTTTAATTTTTTTCAGTGCTTAAAGGTTAAGAATTTGTTACTGTGAAGGGCATTGAGCAATTTGAAGATGTCATCATAAATGTGATCAACTAAGCACAGCTCATTCTTAGAATTTCAGAATTGTAGAAGGTTTGAGCTGGAAAAAATCCCAGAAACCCTCTAACCCAGTAGTGCCAATGGCTAAGAGATTGGGCTCTGGACCCAGATGGCCTGTGTTCCATTCAGGCTCTGCCAGTTGATACCAGATGTGCCACCTGTGCCTCAGCCTCCTCAGTTTTCAAATGAATGTGGTTTGCCTATCACATAATATTGTTACAGAACCATGGTGAGTTGATATATGCAGAATCTTGGATGAGTGCCCCAAACATGGTAAACCCTCATGTGCTATGTAATGGAAAGAACAGACCTGAAGGAATTTTGATATATCTGTGGTCTTACAACTAGTTCAAGGTTTAGAAGTCAGGCTGTTTAACTCCTGGTCTTATTTTGTTTCTATCAACTGTACCAGTTAGCTTGTTCTAAACTATGGACTTAAAAATTTATATCTGACCAATATGAACATCTTTTTTGAAATCCTGCGTAGCCTCAGTGCTCAGACTCTATTTTTGAACAACAAAGTATGACTTGAACATAAAAAGATTTACACGCACAGTAGGACTCTTCTATTGATTGTGTTTTTTTTTTTTTCCCAGTAGTGCAACCTTTAACGATGACTGTTAGGGAAACTGTAGCAGGATACTGAAACTGTAGGTGACCATGACCATAGCTGAATGAAAATGCAGTGTGAAGAATGGAAGAGGATTCACTAGAGTGATCATAGTGTGCTAGGGGAGTGGGGTTACTAGGGCACGAGGTGGGGTACTGTTGGGATTGTTGCATCAGTTTTTTTATCAACAAGGTGGGCCACCAGTAACCCCTGGAAAAGTCTTCTTTCATTCCATTGATTTGACTTGCAATTATCTTGGTAATATCCTTTCCTCAGTGCCTGTCATTCATACCTGGCACTTGGGTATTGTTAGAATCAGTAAGCAAAAACCCCATAATACATGCACACACATTTGTATGTATTTGCAGGTAAGAATTTGTGTGTATATAACAAGTTGAAGGGAAAATAGTGAAAGTGTCTATTAAGAACCACATTCCTCCTGGACTGTTTATACCTGCTTTGTTTCCTTTCTCTTGTCTAACAAACTTTCCTTTCCTGTGTTTAAGGAGGAGGTGTCAGATGTTTCCTCCTGCTTACATAATTGAATTGAGATTCCTTATAGTTTTACATAGGAAGGAATGGATTTTGTTTTTAAATCTTGTGATGGGGTGTAGACTGTATACATTTTTGTCCCTGCATGCCTAATAAACACCCACTCCAAGTGGTGGGCATCTCCTTGGAGCTCACCATGTGAAACTGTTAATTTCTCTCTGTTGGTAAAAATATTTCCTGAGGCCTGTGGACAGGCTCAGCATGTTAAGAAAACCTACTAAAAGCCCTCCTCATAACAGGCAGTGAGTACAGGTTAGCAGCTCACATTTAGACCTGTATGACTGTGGTGAAGTTATTTAAATTTAGAGTTCAGATTCCTTACCAGTAAAATGGGTTTAATTCTAGTATCTATCTGTTGGATCTTCCCAGTTCAGAGGTCACACCAAGATAGCTATAATTAATTCTTTCTTGTAGTCAGTTCCTAAGTGGCCTGGGTATCTGCTATATGGGACTACTTTCATGGCTATCAGAAGAAATGTGAAAGTGCACACAGGTAAGTGATGGACAGTGACTTGAAATGACAGCTCAGATGTGGTTCCGACAACCAGAGGTGGGCTGGGTGGTTGTATGGCTGGTGACTGGGATAGTGATATTGCTTAAAACAATGACAACAAAAGTAAGTTGAAGTTAAACATTATGGCAAGTAAAACATTCTAGAGGTCTTCCTTGCTCAGCCTGTGTAGTTAGTAACAGGTCTTGATATGCGCCGTGTACCTAACAGGGTGTTTACCAGTTTCCCTTAGCATTGTTTTCTCCTTTCCAGGTGTTGTCTGAATGGGTCTCTGGGGGCCAGTCTTGAATACCTTTCAGACCAATGTGTACTTACAGAAAAAGAGTGAACTTCAAATCCAAAGCCTTGAAATTTCACATCATCATATGCTGACAGAATCCAGCTCCCCATGAATCAGGAAAAGGTGTCAGATATCATTTTTGTAATACAGTGCTTGGCTCATTCCAAGTTGCCTTTTGGGGGTATTTCAGGCATGAAATTTAAGCAATCAGGAGTAACTTGTTCATTTTTATGAAAGGGATGGATTCAATTCAGAACATGGGGTGAAAGCTCATATGGCACTTTTAAATGAAATACCTTTGTAATTAAAAAATATCAGCAGATTAAAAGTAATAATAATAATTAGGTTAGTGAGAATTCATTAGCCTGTATCTAACTGCCAATCGTACTCTGAAATCCTCAGGTCCAGTTGAAGAAGCATAGGGGCAGGAAGCATCATGATTACTAGCATGGAGCTGGAGCTGCAATCCGGTTTTCCTCTGGAAAGCTGTGTGACAAGTGGCTTAACTTCCCTGTACCTCACTCTCTTCATTTTTAATATGAGAGGTGGTAATAATAGTACCTGTCTCTTAGGGTGAGCCCTGTGGACAGGCTTATACATAAATATAAACTGTCTGGATTAGGCATAGTACTCCATGCCTCTGTAAATTACCTCTGCCACTTTGAAACCTACCAAGGGTCCCCTCCTCTGTCTTTCCCTGTTGTCAGTCCACCCACTCTTGGGAAATGAGTCCCCAGGTATTTCTCTTGTTGTGTGGTGAATAGTCTTGGGAGATAGAGACAGAAAGTAGAGTCTTCTCTGGAGCAAAGGGCAGGCATTCTTAGTGCTTATTATAAAAGATTTGGGCTCCCTCAGCCCATATAAACACATTTCCTTTTTCTGTAATAAAAATATATTTTTTTCTGGTTTCTGAGAATTGGTTTTGCTGTTGATTTTTTTTTTTTGTATTGCCAGTTCAGACTTCAGATCAGGTTCCTATTTCTACGATGAAATATACATATTTTCTTGCATCTCTTCTGTTAAAGCACATTTTTCTTTTAAAAATCTGTTCTTTAAAAAATTTAGTAGTCACACTATTCTTGTTTACCAAAGCAAAATGGTTGGTTTTTACTACCTCATATAAACAATGAATATTGCTTAAATATTTAATGAAGGTTACTAGATCTTTTTTCCTGTTTTAAAGCAATTTATTGTTGAAATCTTATAAAAGCATATTGCTCAATAATTCTGTTTTCTAAATAACTAATAACAATGCTTTATAATTTTGTGATTTAAAACATATCTACCAAAAAGTTAATTTTATCTTTCCTAAAATACTTCTAACATTCCTCTTACTTATTAATATGTAATATATATTTACATATATTCATTATTATATATAACATATATTACATATCTAAACTTGTTTAATAAATAAGGAATATTAAATTCAAAAGTATTTACAAAGAGCAATACCCTATAGTGAATATTGAAACACTGGAAAATGCTCTGGACATTATGTGGTAGTGTTTGAATAATGCTCACATTTGGATCTCGTAGCAAGACTAACAGCGTTGCGTAGAATCAGGTTTACATGAAGCATACCATACATAGTTATTAACTTTATTTGCAGGACTGACTCACCATTGGCAGCTGATGGGACCAAGAACACACACTTAGAACATGGTAACAGCTGCAGGCAAGACTAGGGGATTGAACTGAATCGAGGCTGCTTCTCTTCTTTGTGCTCTTGTCCCAGTTCTCGGAAATGTTGGCCTCAACCATCACTCTGCATGCCAGCCTTTCCCACTCTTGATTTGAACTTGAAGTCAATGGATTCTGTGTTGATTGCCAAGCCAACAGGAGAGTTGTAATACTTTCCCACTATTTTTTTGATTTATTTTTCTCAGCATTCTGAAAAACCTGTACGTTTCCTGGGAAATTTCTGAAATAATTTACTACATGGAAACACTGTTCTGTTCACTGCAGTGAACCTCCCAGTGGTGGCCTTGTTTGTGCAGCACCACGTGGTCTCTCTGTTCATGTCTCTGATGGTTGTCTCCTGGCTCCCTGTGCTCCAGCCACATAGGCTCCTTGGTTATTCTGAGAAACTCCAGGCAGGTGCTCCTGTGGGCACATGAGTCCTCTCTGCCTGGGTACACTCTTCTCCTGCCATATTTGTCTTCTGCCCTCCTTCAGGACTTGCTCACATGTACCCTCTGGAATGAGACCTTTGTTGACTGTTCTAGATAAAGTAACCCAGCTCCTAGGCACTTCCTGGCCTCTCCTGGCTCTCTTTTTCCTCATGGCATCCTGGTAACACTGTGGGGTGCTTTGAGGAAGAGATTATGCACACTGCTCTATCTTCTTGCCTAGAAAAGTGCCTACTGCAGAGTAGGAACTCTAAGTATTTGTTGAATAATGAATCCAGGCTACCATGGCAGGTTTAGGAACAGATGGGAGGGGTCCAGTTTGGTGACTGAGAGATATGTTAGGAGGCTGTTGCCATGTACCCCCTTGGATTTGGGGAAAGTCTAAACCAAGGGGTTGAAGAAGAGAGAGGGAATCAAGACAGGAGGTGTCTAGGTATGGTGACAGATTTCATTTGGGAATGGAGAAGAAAGCAGTCTGGAATATTCCTTGGCTCTAGATTGTCAGTGAAATAGATGGTCTTTACATTCAGCTAAGAAAGAATTCTGGAAAAAGACTAAGCATTTGTTTTATAAAGCTTATTTGTGTATTAGTAAGAGAACAGCTTATTTCTGAAATTTGTGTTTATCTGAAATATAGTTTCTCAAAGGCTCTAAGTAACACTTGGCTGAAGTTCTGATTTTAGTTTGAGGTCAAGTTTCCTAAAATGTTTTAAAAGCTAGCCATGCAGGCAGGCTTTGGCCTCCAGGGAGTTTATATCTTTAGATAGAGAGATTTTTCTATATCTGGGAACTAAACTGGAGTTACTGAAGGTCTGAATACTTAATTAGCTTTTCAGGACCTTGAATCACTCATAGAATTAATATTTTAAGCATGAAGTTTACAGTTCTTTCTTTTAATAAATATTTCCTTATATAAGGAAGGTCTTTGAAGCAAAGGCCTTAACAATGTCTCATATTCTACTACTGCTGTCTGGATTTACTCACGAGGTCCTGTAATTGGCATCCTCTGGCTTGCTCGGGATAAGCTGCTTATTTATGAGCCAGGTCCTTCTCTGTATCTTTAAGGACTGGAAATAGGAAGATGATGAACTTCCTTAGATTCTGAGTTGACTTCATTTCAAATGTGTTTTAGAAATAGGTAGAATATGACTCAGTGAATTCTAATTTAGTAACTTGGATGAATTTAGCAAATATCTACAATCACTCTAATTAAAAAAAAAACAAAGTTGATGTATGTGAGGTTCCTTGCTAATTACAATTCTTTACTTTGCTCTAAGATAATTTTCTCTCTGTTCTTGCTCTTGCCTGCCATGTGGGTGGCTTAGGCTCCTTTGGAAGGTAAAGATGATGGCATGATGTTGGTAATACCTGCTGGCCTGGTCCCATGTTGGGAGGCTCTGGCTTCTTTCCTGTGTAGTTAGAGGTGTCCAGGACCTCTGGGGACCCCATCTGTTAAGTGGAAGGAGTTGGCCTAGAGACTCTTGGTCATCTTCCAGCATTGAAATTCTGTGTTCTAACTCTGTGTTTAGTAAAAAAGAATGCAGTAGATCTGAATGTACTGATGTGGAAGGATGTCCATGACATATTGTTGAATGAAAAAAGCAACTTGTAGAACATTTTGTGTATCTACAAAAAGAAGAATATGTAGAGATCTAATCTGTTAGCAATCGGGGGAGTAGAAGGGAAGGACTTATATTCCTTGGAACTAAATTTTATTTAGTCATATGACGTTTATAATTTTAAGAGAAAAGCCAGATAGTCAAGGATTCTGTGATCCTATCTCAGATGCCACATAGGGCAGCTGTAGACTGTTTCTGTACCCAGCACTCCCCATGGCAGAAGTTGGCTCAGAGATGGCTAGGTCCTTGGACTGTCTGTATTCCCTTCCAGTTTCACATACCTACCAGCTGCAGCCATTGGCTCTCCATGCCTGGCTCTCTATTGGCGTTTGGATTTGCTACCTCAATTTTAAAATAATAATAAAAAAAAAATCAAAGGAAGGTGTTTCTTAAAAATTTTAACTTTTTTTTTTTTTTTTTTAATCTTGGGCTTGAGAATTTTCTGCATTAGGAAGCCTTAATGAAAATTTGGTGTGTCTCAGGATGTCCTTTCTCTGACTGACAATAGACAGTGAGTACAGGAGTAGCAGTTTACATTCAGACTATGTGACCTTGGCTAAGTTATTTAACTTCTCTAGAGTTCAATTTCCTTGACAGTAAAATGGGTTTAATTCTAGTATATATCTGATGGAGCTTTCTGGGACAGAGATTAGGCTGAGGTAACTCTAGTTAGCTGTGGAATGGCTTTCTGTGTGTGTTTAGAGACGGGCATGCCGTATGCATTTCCATCTGTTTGTCACTGCTAAGGGAGTGTTGTTATCTAGTTCTTGAATGTGGCCACAGGTGTGACTTATTTTTGTACTCTTCCACGGCCCCTTAATTGAGCTTGTTTCTACCATAACTTATTAGAGTGGCTTGTGTCTCTGCCTCCTTAGTTGCCTGGGAGAGAGGACAGCTGGGGGTGTAGCCATCAGTGTAGAGAATATGAGTTCTTAACAGCTATCATCTGGGACCCCTGCTCTCAGTGCTTCTTGCTGAGTCTCTGGTTTTCTCTGCAGACTTCAGGGATGACTTAAAACCTTTCAAGTTCTTTCAGGCCTAGAGCTGCCTGGCTTCCTCTTGGCCTTGGCCTTTGTTTCTGTGTCACTCCTGTTAGTACAGACTAACTTTGACGAGCATTTAAGGGTGGAATGACGTGGGAAATTTGTCAGTTACATTGATGTCACTTTTTTCATTCTCATCTTTTGTGACTTGGCCATGCTTGTAGAGGGACTGTTACAGAAGTGAGGGAGATGACTGTCCATTTGTTCTCTTATGTTCTGTTAGTGGGTGCCCTGTTTACTCAGGATACCCCCAAGGAGTTGGGGTGGCCTTCATCACCTTTTTTTTTCTGTATTTTTATTAGAGCTTTATCGTTATACATATAGTAGTTGGGTTGATCCTGACAAATTATACATGGAATTTGATTTCAGTTCATGATCCCAACTGCTTTTTTTCCTGTTTTAGTCAGCTTTTTCACTGCTGTGACTCAAAGACTCAACTAGAACAATTGTAGAGAGGAAAAGTTTATTTGGGGGCTCATGGTTTCAGAAATCTCAGTCTGTAGACAGCATGCTCCATTTCTTGGGGCTCAAGGTAAGGCTGAACATCAAGGCAGAAGAGTATAGGGGAGGGAAGAAGCTGACATGGTGATCAGAAAGCAGAGAGAGTCCACTCTCTACATGCCAAATATATACCCCATAGCCATGCCCCAGTGAACCACTGCCCCAGCCACACCCCTCCTGCCTCCAGTCAGCATCCAGCTAATCCCATCAGGGATCAATTCACTTATTAGGTTGAGGCTGTAACCCAATCATTTCTCCTCCAAACCTTCTTGCATTGTCTCACAGGTGAGTTTTGGGGGACACCTCACATCTAAATCATAACATCTCCTGTCCTCCCTCCCCTCCCCTGTTTTCCTTATACTCTGCTAGACTTTCTTTCACTCATCTATTTATTTATATTTGATTGGTTCTTTTTACTTATACATAAAGATGAAATTCCCTGTGGTATAGTCATGTGGTATAGCACATGACATGATTTTTAAAGAATTCATTCTGCATTACCTCCCCTTGCCCATCCCTCCACTGTGCCTCCTGATCCTTCTTGTATACTACTGATCTTCCCAGTATCTTTTTGATATCATTTTCTCCTCTTTCCTTTATATTGGCTCACGTTTGTTGGAAGTTCTTAGTTCCAGTGTCCTGTAGTATTTACTACACAGGTATCTATTGTTATCTCTTGCAAATACAAGGCTTCATGGCCCATCCTGCTTTACCAGAATTCTAGAGAAAATATGGATTTGGTCACTGGAGCCATAGGGGAGCTCCCATAATTTTCTTAAGAATTCTTGATCATGGTTTCCAGAAGATGGTATGATTTTTTCCCCCTATGTCCAGAATCTGCCAATTTTTGTGTGTATGGGTACTAGGGATTGAATTCAGGGACACTCGGCCACTGAGCCACATCCCCAGCCCTATTTTGTATTTTATTTAGTTTAGAGACAGGGTCTTACTGAGTGCTTAGTGCCTCGCTTTTTTTGCTGAGGCTGGCTTTGAACTCGCAATCCTCCTTTTGCTCAGCCTCCTGAGCTGTTGGATTTCAGGCATGTACCACCATGCCTGGCCAGAATCTGCCTTCTTAAACCTACTTTTGGTTCCTTTACACTAATGAGTACTGAAGTATGTACTAATAAAGAAAAAAAATTGCTAATTTTGCTAGGGATACTTCCATTTTAATGTAAAATTCTTAAAGGCTTTAGGCATCAAACCTGGGTCCCCAGTGCTTCTTGACCAATAGTGACCCAATAGTTTTGATTAGGCATGTATGTGATGGCTTCTAAATCACCTGTGTAGGCTGATGATGCTGCCAGTTGTGGCAGCAGGTGATATGTAGGTGTTGATGCAGATGGTGGTAGGCATGAAGAGAGACCAAGAGATGGGTGACATGCTGGAAGACTTTTATCCACATAAGACCGTTGTCTCTCTTCCCACATTCCGGTGCCTTGTGCTGTTCCTTTATTGGGGCATATCAGAATAATTTCATTTGTTGCTCTGAACACAACTAAACATTAAGATAAGGACTATCCAGTGCAGAATCAGCAGCTAAAAATTAAGAAAGTGTGACTTTGTTGGCATTTTGCTTTAACTAATACAGAAAACGCGAGAAGGGTAACCTTAGGCTTTTTAATGAGTGACAAGAATTTAACATGTAACATTAAGCACATGTCTTGGAGCTTTTAACTGTCATAATTTATCAAGTCATATATCCAGAAGCAGTGTTCCAGAGAGGCAAGCATGAAGTTTCTACCTGCCTTATCTTGCTGATGTCATTTTAAATGGCATAAACTAGAAATTGGGTAAAGATTTGCCGTCTATCAAACTGCAAATGAAAGAACTTGAGATTTAGCTTGGGGTAAAAGTATACACCCACCCCCCACCATATCAGTAATACTATAATGTACTAGTAGTTTGCACTCATTGAATTTTCATTTATGATGTGTCAGGAGCTGTACTAAGTGCTTTTTTGTACTCAATTTTGTCTAATACTCAAAGCAACTTTATAAATACCATTCCATCTTATGGATGAGTTAAGTGAATCACAAGAGAACGAATACCTTAACCAAGACCATGTGATTAATCTGTGCATTTTAAAGGTATGTGATTTGAGTCCAAGTGGTTCCATCTAGTCAAGTGTTGATCATCATTTACACGTTTCCCTTAAGTGGAGGATGAGACCTCACTAACCAAGGTAATTGTGAACCTATTGTGGACAAGGCCAGTTTAACTTCATTTACGAATAATTTAATTTTGGCATAAATCATATCACTGTGGCTCTGATTGGCACTGTGGTTATATTTGTTTCTGTGGCTGTTGTAACACATTACCACAAACTTGGTGACTTTAGCTACATAAATTTATTTTCTGACAATTCTGAAGTCCAGGAGATCAATTTCATTGGGCCAAAATCAAGGTGTTGCCAGATTAAGACTCCCTCTGCAGGTTGGAGAAGAGAATGTTCTTTCCTCTTCCAGTTATTTTGGCTGCCAACATCTTGTGGTTGCCTCTGTGGTCACATTGCCTCCCCCTCTTCTGTTTGGTGTCAGGCTACTCTCTGCCAACCTTTTATAAAGATACCTTTGATTGCATTTAGTATCTACCATGATAGTCTCCCAGTCTCAAGTTCTTTAACCTAATCACACCTATAAATCCTTTTTGCCATATAAATTAACGTTCATAGATTCCAGGGACTGGGATGTGGATATCTTTTCAGAGGCCATTATTCATCCTCCTGCAGTGGCAAATAGAATTAGAACTTTTGATCTGCCTTGTAGGAGTATGCTTAATTTCAACAATTCTCTGTTTTGTGGGTCACAGATGGTAAAAATGTGAAAAAATTCCATGGTCAAACAGATCTGAGAATTATTGTGTAATGTGTCCATTCTTACGGAGATTGACAATGCACAATGAAGACTCTGAGGATTCCTGTGACAGAGAAAGCTGCTTAAGCTTGTGGAGCCCAGAGTTCCTTAGACTTGGATTACAGAATGATTTGTTTTAAAGGGTACACTTATTTACATCTCTTAAACTGCTACAAACATATTTTAGGAAGCACTAGTTGAGTTGTTACCCTGAGTATTTTGAAGGCATGGAATATGTTAATTGACTGTGTTATTTAATAACTTAAAAATAGACAAGTAGCAAAATTAAATGATAATATATGATGATTTTTAAGAATGGATGTTGTACCAGATGAGTTGTCCTGGTTAAAATATACTATGAGTTACCATAGAGTTGAAATTATTCTGACATGGAATAAGCTAAAGGAACTTCGTGGAGATGGGGTCCTCCTCTAAGTGTAGAGCATCCATGTGAGAGCAAATGAATTGGCCAGAGAAAGGAGGGCTCATTTCAAGAGAAGGTTCCTGATGATGTGGATCATGCCTTGAATGTCACTCCAAGGAGTTTGGGCTTCATTCTCTAGGCCAGAGATTGGCATACTATGGCTGTAGGCCAAATCCAGTTCTTCATCTGTTTTTATAGAATTTTATTGGAATATAGCTATATCAATTTATTTGCATATTACATGTGACTTCTATGGTACCATAATGACAAAGGGGGGTTGGCTTACAGAGCTTTATATATTTGCTCTCTGGGACTTTATAAAGAGGTTAACTAACTCTGGTCTAGGTATTGGGACTTTTCGAAGGGTTTTTATTATCAGAGTGGTGTTATCCTTGAATTTGTGTGTTAGAAAGCTTACTATGGCAACTGTGTGGAGAGTAGATTAGAGACTACAAAGATTAGGGCACTGGAAGCAGGAATAAGAGGGAAGGGAACAAAGAGGTATTTTGGATATAGACTCTGCTATGCTTGGGTATGGAGTAAAGGAGAAGGAGGAACCAAAGGTGATTTTTTAAAAAATAAGCTTTTAATTTTGGAATAGTATAGATTATAATAGAGATGTTCTGAATAGTACAGAGTTCCTATATTCCCCACATCTAGTTCTCCTATTGTTAATTAACATCTTATGTATATATGGAACATTTGTCATTCCAGTGATCCAATATTAATATATTATTATTGTCTCAAATCATGTTTTATTCATATTTTCCTAGTTTTTACATAATGTCCCTTTTCTGCTCCTGTACTCCATCAGGTATGTCAGATTACAACTAGGTGCCTTGTCTCTCTAGATTTCTAGACTGTGATCTAGATACTCTTAGTTTTTGATCACCTTGACAATTTTGAGTAACTAGCCTGATATTTTGTAGAATGGCTCTAAGTTGGAATTGGCCCAATATTTTTCTCATGATTAGATTGAGGTTAGGATTATTGCTAAGATCACAGAAATGGAATGCCAGTTTCATCTTATAAATTATATCTAGAGGCATAGTAGCAACATGACTTGACACTGTTGATATTGACCTGGATCACCTGGTCAAGTTAAGATAGTGAGTGATATCATTTTCTCTTTCCTCTTGGACAGAGTCACTATTGCAGCCCACACTAAGGACTGGGAGTGTCTACTTATGTTGAAATTTTCTGCATAGGAATTTTGTATATTCTCTCCCATTTTCTTATTTATTCAGTCATATATATG
The DNA here is from genome assembly GCF_001458135.2 of Marmota marmota marmota. Classification (NCBI taxonomy): domain Eukaryota; kingdom Metazoa; phylum Chordata; class Mammalia; order Rodentia; family Sciuridae; genus Marmota; species Marmota marmota. The sequence goes on from NW_026000000.1 coordinate 4,561,013, forward strand.
TATCAGTATGGATGCATAGATATTTAACTTATGCTTTGTTATAATCCAGTACATCATTTACTGTATTGCTCAGGTTGTCCCAGTTTTGGCCATTGAAAGTTCATTTATATGCCTGTGCCCTTTGACAAACCCCACTGTTAAGTTTGTGCCTGTGTGTTTCAGCACTTCCTTATTTTCTGGCATCACAGGAAGCTTCAGGCTCATCTTGTCTATTGCATGCTTCAGCCCTTAAATCACCCATTCTCTAGGGAGCTCCAAGGGGTTGGGCAGAGGTGAAAGTTGTCAAAGCAAATTGAGGAGGGGTCAGAGAAGCAGGTAGCCAACCCAAGTAGTTCAGTATTATGACATCCCAGGGTGATAAGCATTTCAAGATGGGAGGATGGGCAATTGTGCCTTTTAAAGTCAATGTTCAGGGAGGTAGGATACAGTCTTGAACAGAGGGATGGGAAGGAAGGGGACTAGGAGATGAGGAGGGGGTCAGACATGTTGGCTTTCAGAACCAGGCCAAGGCATTCCGACTGTTTGGCAGGAGAGGTATGTGTAGGGCTGATGAATGCAGTACTTTAGGATGGTTAGTTTTGCACTGATTAGAAGAGGGATTTCCATTTATTTATTTATTCAGTTGTATCTATATATCACTATTAAATGGAAGCAGAACTTGCATTTGCTTCCCTGGGAGATTTAGAAATGAATGCCTGGAAGAATGAAAGAAAGGCAGAACATAAGGCACCATTATTTGCCCACCAAGGATTTCTGCATATATTAGGTTCTTTCATAGTCAGAGAACAAAAGAGAGGAATTAGTGACTAAGCAATCTGTTTGCTTACAAACAAACTTAACAAAGTAGCTTGGCTTAAAATATCCACACTGACTTATTGTAATTACTAATTTGCACAGTCTTCTTTTCTTGAAGAAGATTGAAAGGTGTGCTTGAACTTTGCAGAGCTGGGAAAGCTACACAGTCTAAATACATGAAGTCTGAATTTTTAATTTAATTTTTGTAGGGTGTCTCCAATCAATTTCAGAATTATTTTCTATCAAACTTATTGCTTTATCCCTTTTAGGTGTGTGTGTGTGTGTGTGTGTGTGTGTGTGTGTGTGTGTGACTTAACAGTTGTGGTACTTCTAACATAACTGATGGCAGAGAGGGGTTCCTTCTGAGCCTTGATTGTGTGGAATGAATTATCTTGGGAATGCTTATTTGTTTTTGGTTGGTTGATAGTGTTTTAAACTTATCATTTGTTTTGCATATAACTGGAAAGATAATGCTATTATATACTTTAATCTACATTTTGTAAAAATGGAAGGATAGTTGCCAAATTAGTGGTATGAAGGGAAGTTTTATCCTTTTAGACTAGGCATGAAACCACCATATGATCCTACCACTCCTCAGTATTTATCCTAAAGAATTAAAGTCAGCATACTACAGTGATACGTGCACACATAGCAGTACAGGTCACAATAGCCAAACCATGGAACCAGTCTAGATGTGTATTGATGGATGAATGGATAAAGAAAATGTATATATACATAATGGAGTTTTATTCAGCCATAAAGAAGAATGAAATTGTGTCATTTGCAAGAAAATGAATGGAACTTGAGAGGGTGGGAGGAGGTAGGGAAAGGGGAAATATTAGGGAATGATATTGGCCAAATTATGTTGTTATATCATGTGCATGTGACTATGTAACAACAAATCCTACCATTATGTACAACTCTAATGTACCAATAAATATATGAAAAAAAAAATAAAATCACCCTTTTACTCTTAAAGCTATTTTGGACCAAACCACTGATTCTAACATAGATTCCCATTTTGTTCTTGGAGTTCAACCAGTCTCAAATGTTGTGATATGTGTGCTTGGTTAAATAGAAACAGTAGCATAACTTGCCTGGACCTGGTTTCCACATTATTCTGTTTTTCATACCTTCATTCGTTCTTTAAGTGAGAATGAATGAATTTTAGTAAAATGGGACAGCTTCTTTTGTGTGTGTGCTGGCACACTCCTGTAAGCCAGGAATCTTTATTTGGCTTATTTCTTAACAGCAGTACCCATTTTGAAGTGAAAACAGTATTTCATTAAATTAAGAGAAATTTCAAGTTATTTTTTTAAATCTGTAAAATGAAGATAAAAATACATACTTCATGAGGTTTCCTAATAGGTAGAAAGGATAAAAGTGTCATGTATTTTAAGCATAGTCTCTGCCGCAGCCCGGCTGGCTGGGCAAATTAACCAGGGGGTGACGAATAACTTGTGTATGTTGATACAGCAGGAGTGGAAGCCTTTTATTGCAGGACAGGAGCAGTATTTATACATTCCACACAGCTTATCTAATTAGCATAAACTAGATACATCAGTCAACCAATAAGGAATCTCCACACTTAATGGCTTGCTGGATTTACTTCACAAACCACTCCCTCTGGCATTTTGCCAGGAGCCATGCAGACTTGTTTACAGACTCTAACATTTCTCTGGCAAAATGCCAGGCGCCATCCTGACTTGTTTACAGACTCTAACAAGTCTCTACTTACCCATTTCTATAGATTTCCCTGCAGTAGCTGTGTGCCTTGTGCTTGTTGCTGTGGGGTACTACTTTATTTAGCAGGAGAACTTCCCTTTTTTTTTTTTTTGGTAGTCAATGGACCTTTATTTTATTTATTTATATTCCGTGTTGAGAATTGAACCCAGTGCCTCATAGAGTAGGCAAGTGCTCTGCCACTGAGCCACAACCCCAGCCCCGCTGGAGAACTTTCTGAAGCAGAACCAAGAGAAAGGAGATCATTTGGGCTTTCCTCCCATGGTCCATCCAACAGAACCTCCAGCTGGGGGACCCTCCAGCAGCTCTTTTTGAATTCACTAAATGTGGAAACCTGGGAGGAGAAGACATTTGACTCTGGAGGATGATTGGGTTCCTCTGACCCTGGGGGTCCTGTGTCAAGTATGCCACGGTGGAGGGACCCTGCCATTCTATCACTATTCACCTCGAAGCTTTCCTTGGTGAGGTGGGTCACTGGTGTTCTTTGTATACTTCTGTGAAATAGCCACACCATCTCTCTTGCTTTTATTCATGTTGCTGCTGTTTTCTCCTTGGAGCCATGAGGGTCACCAGGGCTATGTTCATTTTGTTTCTCTTGTTCTTTCAAAGAGAAGCTGTGACCAAATAATACTTAACCAAATAATAAACCTGCTAAAGTTAAAGGAGAAATAGTGTCCATCGATGGAATACATAAATGGAAATGAATGTCAAATGAATGTGTTCCTTCTTGGGGCAAAGGAAGAGGGATGGTTATAGTCATTGTATTGATCCTGGTGGAATGTTGGGACTGAGTTTGTAGCACAGGTGCTATGTGTTGCAAGTATTTCCTATCACTGACTCACCCCTATTTATATTCTCTGCATTTCCCTTACTTTATATCTTCAAATTATTTTGTCTCTTAAAACTGCAAGACTTAGCTGGGCACAGTGGCACATGCCTGTAATCCTAGTGGCTTGGGAGGCTGAGGCTGGAGGATAGCAAGTTCAAAGCGAGTCATAGCAACTTAGCGAGGCCCTAAGCAACTTAGCCAGACCCCGTCTCAAAATAAAAAATGAAAAAGGGCTAGGGATGTGGCTCAGTGTGTTCAGTCCCTGGCACCAAAACAACAACAACAAAACCCTCAACAATAACAACAACAACAACAAAAAATCTTGCAGGGCTGCATTTTATTTATAATTTTTTTTTGGTGGAGGGCAGTACTGAAGATTGAACCCAGGACCTCACACATGCTATGCAAGTGCTCTATCACTGAGCCACATCTCCAGCCCTTTTAAAAAAGTTTTATTTACTTATTTAGCAGTACTGAGGCTAGAACCTAGGGCCTAGCACATATGAAGCAAGTGCTCTACTGCAGAGCTATACCCTATCCCTCAAGGTTTTTTTTTAGGTAGATTCTCCTTAAGTTGCCCAAGCTGGCCTCAAATTTGGGATCCTTCTCCCTCAGCCTCCTGAGTAACTGCATTTATAGGCTTGAGCCACTGCACTTGACTTCAAGGTTGTATTTTAGGTTACTCATCTACAACAAGTCTATTTCAGTTTACCTTTCTTAATATTTGTAGTTAGGGTTGATATATTGTCTGTCTTAGCTTTTGGTAAAAGCTTTTGATTTAAATTTTCTGTTAAGGAAAAAATGGAATGTGAGCAAAAAGTAAACTCTTAGCTGTAGCTGAAAAATCTCTCTCTTAGGGAAATACATGTATCTGCAGCAGAAAGGGTCTTCAACGTGTTGGCCTTCTCTGAGGCAAGATTGGGTTGTGGTTAACTACAGCATTTAGATATAAGTGTGTAGAAATACCTTTACAGCTCTCTGACTGATTCATAGCATCCTCGCCTCCTTCTGTGACTTGGATGCCTTATTTTCCTTTCTGGGCCTCAGTTTTCTCATGTGTGAAACAGAGACAATAAAAATAACTACTTCAGAGTTATTGGGAAGATTTAAATGGGTTAATTCATGAAACCCTTCAGGCAGTTCAGGCAGTCGATAACTGTTCCCTGATGTTGTTACTACATTTCTGCCAGCTGTGTCAGCACATGTGAGTAGAACAATGTTTAAGAAAAAATATATCAGAATCCACACAGCCAAGGGAGTTTTTCTTCCTAAGAATGATCTCTTGGAAAATAAAGTTCTGATTTTTGTAATGCTGCCCATATAGGATGTTTTGGAATACTTCTCCTAGGAATGACTTTAGAGGAGATATACACTGCATTCTTTCTTTCTTTCTTTCTTTTTTTTTTAAATTTTATATGCTCTTTGAAGATAACCATGATAGAAGAGTATATTTGTACAAACATTGAATATATCTTATTCTATTTATGATTCCAGTCTTCTTGTTGTACATGATGTAGAATTTCACTGGTCATGAATTCATATATGAACACAGGAAATTGTGTCAGGTTCATTTCACTGCCTTTCCTATTCCTGTCCCTCCTCTCTTCCCCTCATTCCCCTTTGCCTAATCCATTGAACTTCTATTCTCCACCCCCACCCCACCTATAGTGTGTTAGCATCCACATTTGGATGTGGACATTTGCTCTTTGCTTTTTTAGGGGATTGGCTTATTTTGCTTAGCATGATAGTCTCCATTTACTGGCAAATGTCAGAGTCTTTTTTTAATGGCTAAGTAATATTCCATTGAATACACTACACCTTTAAAAGGTTTTTTTTTTTTTTTTTTTTTTTGGGGTCTTGTGAGAGAATATGGATTTGAACTTTTCGTTCCTTTCTTTCTTTTTTTCCCTGAAAGATACTTGGCATGAATGCAAGTGAAAACATATTTTAGTCTAAAAACTTACTCTTAGCTCAGTAGGTAGAGTGCTTGCCTTGCATGCACAAGGCCCTGGGTTCAATTCCTAGCACCACACACAAACACACACACACACACACACACACACAGACTTAAAGTTTATTCATAAGCATAGTCAGAGGCCAAATGGTGCTGATTTTTTTTTTAATTAACAAATAGATTATTTGGGGTCTTGAAGCACCTGCTCTCAAACTGGTAATTTTGGCCTCTAAACCCTCTTCTCTATAAGTGGGACATGAACCACACTTTGCTTCAGGGGTTCCCTTAGTGAGCGGCCCACAATTTCTGCAAAAACCCTTTGCTGTAGAATCCACATGATTATTTTCTGTCTCACGGATTTTTTTTTTAACCCCAAGCTCTTATTCTGGTGGTTAATAATGTTTTACAATAAATATGTTCATATACTAACCTGTGATTGTTTTGGGTATATTTTTACATGGTAGAGATAATCTAAGCATATTATCTATTCACCTTGGCTTTGGAAATAATTTGATTGAGAGCCAGCCTTCAGGCCTGCAGGGTGCACTTGTCGAGGTGCCCTGCCTCTCATCCTTCCAGCCTCTTCCCCTTCCCCAATTCCAAGCCATGGGAAAAGCAGCCACATGTTTCAGAGTCATTCATAAGAGCAGTTGCCAGCTGCAGGCTCATTTTTTCCAGTTGAGCACATTGTAATGGAAAATCTAAGTTTGTCTTGACACATTCACTGCTCTGCGAAAAGTCAACACTTGGTCTACAGATAATTTGGGTGCTAACTTTATCTCCATGCACTAACTGGATTTGAAAAGCTCAGATGTGGCTGCCTAATGTCACTTGTTAAAACTGACCTAAGAGCAATCACATCGACACAGTGTGAGTGGGAGGAAGATTCAAGCTAAACAGTGATAGTGTGCTGTGGGTCTAAGAAGCAGGGTGGTGCATGTGAAAGACAACACAAGCTGGGAGGAGACAGAAAAGTTTTGCTTTTTGTTTTTATTGATTTTATTCTGGCTCATATCATTCATAAATTCTTACCCTCTTAATTGCTGCTTCTTTTATGGGCAAGTATGCATATTTTCTGCTCTATGCCAAGATTGGTGGCATCATAGATATTAGTTTTTCTTCTTTGTTTGTAATTTTCAGGTATCTTATAATCTATTCTTAAACACATGTCTAGAATTAAATGAGTGGCAACACTTCAAAACAGTGACTTGTAAATATACGCGTGTGCCAGATCTTTTTTTAATTCTTAAAAATTATAATAAGGAGAATAATAAACTTGTTTCCGGCCATTTTAAGAAACATAGAACCTGGAAGTTTTTGTTTATAAACCTCCCTTTTATGCCATATGAGTCTTTGAAGAATGAAAAGTGGAAGTCAGTTTTCTTTCTCACAAGAAGGTCTAATTTGGTTGCTGAAACTTCAAAGCTGTGTGTTGAGAATCTGATGTCAGGGGTGATGGTGGTAATGGTGGGGGAATTTTTAGAAGAAAAGGTGGGTTCCACCTGGGTAATATTAAACAAAGTTTGGGACACTCAGCCTCTTTACCACTGGATTTCAGGATCTTGCTCTTTTCCCACTAAAACCTATTGTCAGGAAACAAACAGACACTCTCATCCAAGTAGAAGTACCTGCCTGATTTTTAGGAGATTTGTGTTTTATCACTAAAGAAAACTTCAGCTCCAGGAGTAAAAGTCCTTTTTTTTTTTTTTTTTAAAGTTCTAGTCATGAGTTCTGAAGACTCAACCCTCGTTCTCTTGATTGAGTTTGAAACAGGCCCTTTTCTTCCCTCAAGCATCTCCCACAATGAGTGGCTTAGCCAAGGGTCAGCATCTTTATTTCAGTTTTTAGGATCTTGGCCCCATTTCTGGTCTTGTCTTCAATGACACCTGTCTGTGTACTAAAGGATGGCAAAATAACACAGCAAGGTGAGCAAGGCCTTCAGGCAATCAAAGCCCCTATGGGGAGGGGCTCAAGGTCATTATTTAGCCAGAACTCTGATTGCCTGCCTTGAGGATGTTAAGTCTATAAAATATACTTAATTTATATTTTATATACTTAACATCCTTCAAAGAAAGATGAAGTTATGATGGTATGCCATACTTCACAAGGCAGGAAACTGTAGTAGTCTTTAAGAAATATTTTCAATAGTAGGAGTTTTATGGTTGCCTAAATTAAGTTATAGTGAGAGGTAAACAATTGCAATAAGTAGTGAAATTTAGAAAATCAGAGATTGCTGGTTTGAGTCTTCCCATGTGTGTGGCATACTGTTGTTGGAACTGAGTGAGTCTGCTTGCTGCTGGAAAGCCAATATTTAAGAAATAAGAATCAGTAGAAAGGAGATCAGGTTTATTCAAGAGCTGGTATCCTGAGAAATGCTGGCTATTTTACCCTTCCAAAAGACCATCTTAGGGAACTCAGGGATGTGAAAGAGCTCTTGTATGGAGGGCGTGTGTCTCTTTTATTATTTTTTCTCTGCCAGGAATATTTCAATTGACCTTAACCTACTGGAGTTAAGTTAAGGTCAATTGAAATATTGACCTTAATTGAAATATAGTTTTTTTTTTAAAAAAAAATAATTCTTTAGGCAAATGTATTACTCTTCTGCAATTTAAACCTCACAGCAATTTATATGCCTTGTATTATTTGATGCATAGGATTGAAAAATAAGGAAAGGCTTCACATATTGTGATATTATCTGAAGGTTGGCAGATGTTCTGGGTTCTGTAAGTCTAAAGAAAAAATATTTAGTGGTTAATATCTTAATCATTGAGTTGTGTTTAGAGGTAGAATGCTAGGTAAAGGGTGGGGAAGTAACTTTGCAAAGAACAAGTCACAAAGAAATGGCCACTGTTATGTAGCTATTATAAAACTGAAAGAATTGGGGGGTTTGTTTTTATCCTTTTCTGTGCCTGAAATTCCCAGATTTTCAAATCAGTTCTTTGCTAAGGTCCCCAACACTGATTGCCTTGTAGTTTCCAGTTGAATATGTTTTAAGAATTTAAATCTGAGCTACATCTTGGTCTCCTCCAATTGCAGAATCTCCTTCATTCTTTCCTGAATCTAGTCTTTGCCGATTCTGCCTCCAAAAAAGTATTTTCCTAGTTCTCACTAGCCCCTTGCCACCCTTCTGGTCTGGTCACCTAGGTGACTATAGTCACTTGCTCTCACGTTTCCTATGAATTTTCTACCCTCTTTATGAAATGCAAATCTGGTAATTTCCTCTTATTTCCCCTAAGACCCCACATAGAAAACAAATAAACCTCCAATACCTAATCTTTTCTGGCTGGAACCCAGCTTCCCACCATCTTAAATTGAAATCATAATTTCACAGCCTCAAGAGTCTCGTGTGGCCTGGTGGTTGCCCACTCACCCTCTGCCCTCCCTGAGCCCCTTCTCCCTCTCTTTGATCTAGCCACAGTGGCTTGGTTTCAGTTCCTTTGAAAAAGTATTCACTTCTCCTTTCTCCCTCCTTTTTCAGATTTTGTTGACTAACGTTCTTTCTTCAATACCCCTTTAAATCTCATTTTGTCAAGTAAGGCTTTAGGTGAGAAACCACCCTGTTGCATCATACCCACCCTCTGCATAGCACTTGCAGTCTATGGGTATGTTCCTAGTGCCTGGCGTGTAGTGGGCATATAATCATACTTTTTGAATGCTGCTAAATACCCTGAGAGATGGCATATCTATCATATGTGTGGCACAGATAGATAGCACGGTTCATCTACCACCACACCATTCCCTGGGCTTTCTGGTCTACTGAATTGTCTGAATTGGCATGTGGCATGAACCATATTTGCCCTTCCAAATATAGCAGAAAAAGGCATGGACTTCTGGATGTTTAATTCTTGTCCTTTAGACATGCTTTATAAACTCTTTATGCCTTCATTTTTATGCCAATCTTACGCAAGTCATCAGATGGTAAGGTAACATAATCTTTCATGAGGATAAATGGAAAAATAAATAAAGGTTATCCAAACATAAGGTTGTATTATATGACCTGCTTTGACATAAATAACCATCTTGTGTTCAGCCATTCTTTTTTTATGGAGGCTGAAAAGTAAATTTTAATTGTGTAGGCTTTCCATATCTATATCTGAGTCTTAAAATAGGGGCTCTCATTTTGTATCAGGATTAAGTTTGATTTCTTTTTTCTATTTGACTTTTACCTACCTCATCTGTATTTTTCTAATGAGAAATTCATTTGAAGATGATGAAATATACAATGTCAAGAACATGATGCCTGTTTTTTAAAAAAATTCAGTTTCCTATCATTCTTTGAACACCTTGATTACCTGTATCAGAAACAGGCGGCACCAGTTAAATGGTAGATTCCTGTCTCTACAACTTACTGAAATTAGACTTTCTGAGGCCTGGAAATTCACATTTTATAATTAATGCTTTTTATTTTAAATGGGCTCCGAAACTTTGAGAACCAGGGCCAATATACTACCTAGTATGGTGCATCATTAATAAGTTTTGAGCTGGACCAAAAAAGTTGCTTCATTCACTGATCATTTCAGTCTTCACTTGAGTATACAGATGTCATCAGAAAACATATCACTGCCAACATTGTACAATAAAAGGTGATGACATTGATTGGCTAAGGTTGAAAACAGTCAATGACCTTTTCAACTAGAGTAGAGATCAAAAAACAGCATTGTTCCCAGAGGGCCTAAGCACACTGACCCTCTGTTAACAATAGCCTTTTGACTATGGCTGATGGGGCAGAAAGAAACTAGGCAAGGTCTGATCTGAATGGCCGGCAGTCACTGGGAGTGTCCGGGTATAGGTGTCTGGAGGAGCCCTACTGGGCAGGCTGGTGGTGCCCTTCACCTTCATTTACCAGGACTCTCACTGTTCTCCTGCCCTCCCTGGATGCCCAGGACTCAAGGAGAAAACTCACCCTGACCAGGAGAGCAGGACCAATAACAGTGTTCACAGAGGGCCAAGTTCAGTCTATTGCTTATCTTAGTTCATGAAATCAGTTTAAAGCAGGGGAGATGCAGAGTGTTGATGAGAAAGCATTTCACTACTGACTTTAACTCTGGACTGGACTCCTGAGGGAGCTTAGAGATCGCTATATCTTCCATTCATGCCAAAGCTTGCTCTGTTTCTTCAGATCTCCTCTGACTTCTTCATGGTACTTAAAGCTTGCACTTCACTATCGCTTCTCTAGATTCATAGTGTTTTCTGTCATTCCTGGAGGTTAATTTCATCTCACCAAATAGAAACAGAGGTTCTCAATGTGTGTGTGGGGGTGCTGTCACCCCTCTCCTTGGGTGTTTGGAAATATGTGGGTGATCCTGACGAGGACAGGGGTGTACAGCATTCAGGGTCTTAAGGGTGTGGGATACTAAATGCAGCCTAGTACTTGGGGCAGTCCCACACAATCGAGGGTTGTCTTGTCCAGTATGTTTATGGCACCCCCATTGAGAAACTCTGGAGCTTTTTAGGTTTGTCTTTGTCTTGTCCAGTGCCTCCTTTATAACAGATAGGGTATTTACTATATAATGACTCTGTGTGGCTTGTTAGATGCAATGTGATCTTAACTGTGTGCAGGGAAAATAAACAGATGGTTGCAGTCACCTTCCTGGATGGCTTCTGTGCTCTGATAGTGATGGTGTCACTCCTCTTGGATTCTGCTTTGCAGTTTCAACCTTCCTGGTAGTAGAATGTACACAGAAGTTATATCCCAGGGACTAATCCTGAGTTCTTGGTATTCCACACAGAAAATACTCCTGTTTAAAAAATTTTTAAAAAATGCTGCATGTTGTTCCACTGATATGATTCTATAAAAATAAACAGGTTGATGCTTAGTAATTTAAGTCTTAGCTTCAAGAAAGGTGTGGGGGCTGGGAATTCCAACGTTTTTGTCTTTGTCACTACCCAAGGTGATTGCTCTTAGCAGAAGAAGGGTTTACAATTTGAGACACACCTTCATAACTCCCAGACCTTCTGGAGGAAAGGTAACTTTTCCCATGGACTGGAAACAACTGTGGGAGGGAAAATGAGGTTTTACTAACAAGATTGATTTAATAAGATCGGTAGAGGGTTCTGGGTTGTGTATTGATTGTTATCAGTCATTCAGTTAGATATCTCACAGTTGGATAAAAAATTGAGAAACAAGAAAGGGGCAAACAGATGACTTCAGATTTTATTTCAAAGGGCTTAGATGTTATGTAAGCTACGTGGCATATTTCTAGGAGTAAGTTCTTTTCCCTCGATCTCTCCTATTTTCCTTCCTTCTGTCTGTCTTCTCCTCCTCCTCCTCCTTTGGCTCTGGGGATTGAACCCAGGGGTTCTCTACTACTCAGCTACATCCCACTGATCCCTTTTTATTTTGAGACAGGGACTTGCTAAGTTGCTCAGGCTGACTCCAAACTTGCTATCCTCCTTTCTCAGCCTTTCCACGTCACTGGGATTATTGGCTTGTGCCACTGTGCCCAGTTTCTAGGAATAATTCTAAGGAAATGATTAGAGATGTTTTCAGTGGTTTACCTTTAAGGACACGTGATGGGCATTGTTTTGAGTTGAGTACTGAAAGCAACCCAGATGGCTCTCCAAATATGCTATACATCAGCTATGTAATGGAATATTGTGTAACTATGAAAATGATGTTGCACAAAAGTATTGGTATGGGACAAAATATATGAAAAGTAAGTTATAATAAAATATTTAGGATTAACATTTCAATAAACTATGTAAACATGAGAAGGGGCTTTTAGGTCATTAATCAAAATGTTTACTTGGATTATCTTTGAGTGGTGGAATTCCAGGTAGTGTTTTCCTCCTTAGGGATTTAGTACTTACAGTGGTTTCCATGGTCATATGTAATTATTTTTGTAATTACAACAAACAGTTCAATGCAGTAAATAAAAACATAATCCAATGTAGTAAAAGGTTCCTTGTCAACCTTTTATTCCAAGTATTCCTGCTCAATCTAATCCTTTTAAATCAAAACAATGAAACAGTCAATCATTTTAAATTTAAGCAGTTCTAGTAGTTCCCCACATCCTAATCTGAATTAGTTGATCATTAGCATATGGAAATAAGGGCTTTATTTACAAGGATGAGTGTAGGTGTGAGGACAACTTGGTTGAATTAAAAGAGATCTCAGTGTAGGCAACTGTGTCTAGCACAGTATTACTAACTACATTTGTTAGATTGAAACCCTGTTCAGAAAATTCCTATTGAAGCATCACTCACTCATGTCTGTGTGACTAGGAAACAGCTACTTATCTGAGGCTTGGCTTCCTGATCCAAAAAGAGGCTGAATCAGAGGTGTGAGAACATCGCAGGTGCTAGAACCAACAAAAGTTGGCTTTCCAATCCAAGGCCTACTCCATGAAGCCACAGAGCTGCATCAGTGAATCAGCCCATTAAGAATGTATGTCTTGCTCAACTACTTTGCTCAGAATTTACACTGTGGGACATTGTTCTTAGAAGACAGCTTTAGGGGGAAAATCAGTTGGGGGTGGGTGGGAGGGACAATAGATTTGTGGACTAAGAAGGTCAGTATGTGTACCTGCTTCCATGCCCCCACTTGCATCCCACAGTGTACTGAGACTCCAGAAGTCTCTTTTGAATTTTGGTTAACTCTAAGTCTACTAAATGTAGTCAGCTATGGAAAAAAAAGTGGATTTTTACTCTTTAGGTGATAATGGGCACTTTTCCATGTGAGGATAGGAGAGGCATCCTGTAAGGGTGGGGCCCTCAAAGAAATACGAGATACCATATCTTCTCTGCCCCCACAGAATATATTCACTATGGAATATATTCACTGGCAATGCTATAAAGTAGGCCTCGGTGTATATATAATAAGACATGTCTGTCTGGCTTGGCAATCAGCAACCTATGAAAACTGGTATGTTCTAGGATTCCTTTTTTTTTTTCATTGTTGTTAAAAAAATCTCGAATTATAAAGTTTGGCAAGAAATACATAAAAATGTCAGTGCCTTATCCTCCCTCTTCCTATGTATTGCTGTATAAAGTGTTCCTCCTCCAAAAGTTTTATTAATAAAACAATGAGTGTACAGGATTTCCAACCCATTTCCTCTTGAAAGAACAGGCAGGGCAGCCAGCTTCACACTCTGTACCTGAAGGGCTCCTGCCGTGACCTCTGGCAGTTGGCTATCTGTTTTCACATGCCAGAGGGAAGAGTATGAAGGACTGTGTGGCTTGTGAGCCAGCCATGATTCCTCACCACCTCTGGGCCTGGACACATTGCATTATTAGTGCATCTGGACCTGCTCCAAAGGTGAGAGAAGCGGGTTCAGGCCTGGAGCTGATGCCTGTAGCAGCCCCCTTTGTGGTTGTGACACAGAGGTGACTTTTTTTTTTTTTAAGTTGGGGGGAGATAATTCTGAGATAAGGCTTTTGATTTTTTAAACTCCATTTCAGGGCCCCAAACTTGGAGATTACACATGGAGAAAGATAATGTTTAAAAGAGGTGTTTTCAGTAAAAATACTTTGGGCTTCTGATTTAAACCAACCAACCAACAAACCAACCCTTTAAAGGGTTTGCTAATTATCACTACACAGGGTCTGAGCAGATCTCCAGAAGCAGAGGAGACCTCTACAATGCTTTCCAGGTTCTTGACTTGTTGCAATAAAGAATTTAAAGACAGGTCAGGTAAGAAAAGCAGAGCAAGAGATTTATTATAAAGGGAAAGTACACACTAGAGGATGGGAGTGCACGTGATCACATAGTCTCCCTGTCTCAGTCTGTGGTTCCAATATTTATAGTAGCAGGGGGCTGAACTTGAGGTGGAGTCAGAACAGGATGTGCAGTTTCATGCCAGTTTTCCTAGCGCCGCACAGGGAATGTTCTGATCATGCTACTTCTACAGCATATGTCTTATTAGCTTCTTATATCTCTACTGAGGGGTCTCCCCAGGGGTGTGCATTTTACTACTGTAATGAGGCTAAGGTCATTTTCAGTCACAAAACTCTTAAATGCATATATTCCCCAAAGGAGCAATTCCCTCAGATTCTGAATGATTATCTTGTGGTTTTGTTGCTTAGTTAGCCAGTCAGCAAGCTGTGGACAAGGACTTGGGTGCAAGGACATAGGTGGGCTGTTCACCAGTTGCTTATTCTGCATACCAGTGGTTCTTGGATTTTCTCTTTTGGGACTCAGCATTATTTTTCCTGAATCCTTAAACTTTTAACTCATGGCTAGCCTATGATAAATGTGAAAAATCCACAGAAATGTGGCATGAGGATAACTCGACACAGCATCTTTTGTTGACTTAAACAATAGCACTGGCAACACAGCTCAAGCACAACTAGGCTCTGAGAGGTGGACAGGAGGCCCGGCCACCTCTGAGACTCATCTCAGGATGAGGCTCCCTTCCCCCTGCTCTGCCACCTTCATGCCTAAAAGCTCAGTCTAGTCCTCCTTGGCACTTGGTCAAAGGAGGTAGACCAAGAACAGGCTTTTACCAAAGGGTAAAAAATTAAACTTTATTGAGTTCAGCAGGAGCAAAATAGTTGTTCTGTTTTCATGAAATGAGACCCATCTAGAAAAGGAATTAAAAGAAAAATATACATGAAAAGTAAAGTTTTAACAAACACTTCCCACCCCATTCAAAGATCCAATAAAACAAATCTTAATATATCACTCATAAGGTAATTCCAGATAAGAAATCAAACCTTAAAGATGTTGCTTCAGGCCTTTAATAATTATATACTGATTTGGTTTCCATCACAAAAATGAGTATATAAGATAAATGAAACACAGGTGATTAGCACCCTTCCATTTTCTGTTTGATGAGGCTGTAGGCTCATTTCATTTTACAGCCAGGATGAACCTTTGCGATTAAGTTGTCTAAACATCTCCTTTTGCAGATGCAGCAATCATGGCTTAGCAAGGGAAAACACCTTTAAGCCCACACATGATTATCCACGGAATACAAGGCTCCAAATCTTTTTGTTGAACATTTGAGCAAAGATTATAGATACCAAGAACACTCATAATTTAAAAGAAGAACTTTTAAACTTTTATGAACTTTTCAGTCATATCCACACTCACAATGATGAAGAAATAGAAAGAGCATGAATATTATTCTGCCAAGTGACCTTTAAAAAAAAAAAAAAAAACCAACAAACAGGACAAAACCTTCTCTTCCTAACAGTTGTCTTCAACCTATGTTGCACAAATGTTTGACTATTGTTTATGAATAGCCAGGCCACAAATTAAAAAGACTAGACTCTTTTTAAGATGACATTTGTTGTTTTTGGTGGAGAACATTATTCATTCAGCAATGTCTGCTTGCCTGCAATGAGCTGGAAACTGTACTAGTTGCCGTGGATACAAAAGTGAACAAGACAGACAGGAAAACATGACTGTCATTTTGCCAACTTGCTTGGTATCTTTTGCCTGTTTTTCCCCCTCTGTACCTATTTGTATATTTTATACTTCTAAGAATATTTTTGTTTCTGACTTTCTTCACTTTAATATTATGTCTTTCTTCACTTTAATATATTATATATTATTATATCTTAATCATTTTTAATGGCTACATATTATTTTACCGTGTGAATATCTCACAATTTCTTAAGCCACTTTCTGTGTTTTTGAACAATTAGGTAATTTTGTATTTTAGTGGTGAAATAGTGATAAACATTGATGTATAAAATTTTGGCCTCATTTCTGGTTATTTCCTTAAGATAGATTCAAACTGAAACTGGGTCAAAAAGCGTGGACATTTTTAAGGTTATTGATACTAATGACAAATACCTTCCCTTTGTAGAAAGTATTTGTCTCATTTCATTGTCATTAGCATTGAATATAATTTTAAGTGCTGTTTAATAGGAAAAATTGCATTGACTCAATTTACATTTCTTTGAACTCTAGGTGACATTGACTCCATGTTCATTTACAGGCCATTTTAATATGTCAAGTACTGTATTTTAACTTCTTTGTATTTATGCAAATAATAGATGAGTACCTCTCATAAATGATTTAAACATGGCAGATAAAATTAATTCTGGTTCTCTTTTTCTTCATTCTCTTTCCATCCTTACAGGTACCACTTTTATCAGTGGTATATCTTTGTAGACCTTTTTTCCATACTTATGTGTGTACATGTGGCGATATATACATAGACTTATGGGGTTTAAAAAATACACTTAATATATGCATATATATACAAATGTATGCATAAACCAAACTTGTGGTTTAAATTTTTTTTAATTTATCACAGAAGTCTTTAATACATATAACTCTCCTTTTAATTTTTTTTTCTTTTGTGTGTATGTATGTTTGAGAGAGTGAATCCAGGGCCTCACACTTGCTATGCAAGCACTTGACCCTTGAGCTATACCCCCAGCCTCTCTATGTTGTTTTTACCATGTGCATAGGATATCATATTATATATACCATGGCTCATTTATTCAGGCATGTGTTAGCCATTTCTATTTTTTATTTAATTTATACATATGTACATATATGCGTATATGTTTTATATGTCATATATGTGATCTTTTCTCTATTCAAGCTTCATATTTTCTTTAGATTTATATTCTTTCATAATAATGAATTAATATTTATTATTCTCTATACATAATTAAAATAGTGGAAATGTGTGTATACATTTATAAATAATAAACTTTAAAAAGGTTATGAAGAGAGCACAAAATATTATGTTAACAATTGATTCAAATAAGAACAATGTCTGAGGATTTCTATTTTTTAATTTTAAAATTTGTATGTTAAAACTGATAAAATTAATAAACATTTGTTTACTGACCTTTCAGAGAGTTTTGAAAAACTGTGCTTCTCAACTGACTAATATTCATGATATTCACAAGTACCTTCCAGTACTGGCTGAAAACCAAAGCAAAGGAAGCACTGTTTTTTATTACAGTAAAAAAAAGAAAAAAAAAAAACTTCGTGTGTATGTGTGTGTGTGTGTGTGTGTGATGAAATATATGCACAGGACTTCAGATATGCTAGGTAAATAATCTACTACTGAGCTATACCCACTGCACAAAAAAATTTGAATTAAGGGGAAAAAACTAATCCTGACTTGTATTAGTTCTATCACAGTTTTTAAAAAAGTAGATACAAATGAAGGAATTTCTTGGATAAACCATCTATGTCTAAGACCTCCTTTATAGTGTTTCTGTTTTTAGAGAACTTATATGGGCTGGGGGTGTAGCTCAGTGGTACAGCGCTTGCCTAGGATGTGTGAGACACTGGGTTGGATTCTCAGCACTGCATATAAATAATTAAAATAATGTTCCATCAATAACTAAAAAAACATTTTAAAAGAAAGGAAACTCATATGGAGGGAGTCCTCTCAAACTAGAAGAGTATGTACAAATATCCTTTTTCCCCTATACATCAGCTTAGTATCTCCTTTCATGAAGATCAGAGTCTCATCTTTTGGCTTTCTGAGTTCCCTCCTTTTACTTGTGGGTGGGTTATGTATTGCCCCGGATGTGGAGTTTCAGCCGTTCACCACATGTATTCTCACTACCCAATTCAGTGCTTGGTGCCTAGTAACCAACCACACTCAGTGCTTAAACCCCAAAATAATCAGTGACTCACACATTCAAGAAATCAGTCATGGTATACCCTACTGTCATAATGAGTCCAGGAAGTGCAGACCAGATCCGTGTAGTAGTAGAACTAAGTGGACTGCCTTACCTAGGGGCAAACACAGAAAGACTGCTTCCAAGCCTTAAATTTGGGGAAGACTGTAGACTCAAAAACCAAAACCAAAATAAAAGTCCTTTGGCATTTTTACAGCTTTAAAAAATAATTTTGAGTTGGTGCAAGGTTTAACTATATATGTGAAGTTATTAATTTAGTCCTAAGCCCAAATTTTTTCTGAGAATTTGGGTTACATTCCTACCTTTTTCACTTGGAAAGTGGTTACTGAACTTCACTGTCTTTATTTGTGAGAGGGGGAGAACACAACCTTATTATCATGCTCTTGTTAAGATTAACCTATCTGGAATATCCCAAGAACTCAATAGTTGGAGATGATGAAGTTATTATAGGTAAGACAACCCCAAAATATACCTTTAAGTAGTAGGTAACTATGGAAGGTCTTGACAGCCAGAGACTTGAGAAAGAAGGAAGATCATTGGGTAGGAAGGGTAATCCCAGCAGCCTCTTTGTAGTGCAGGTCGAGAGCTTGGGAATTAGGCAAGCCCTAATTTGAATGACATTTGTCACATTAGTGAGTGGCTGGCTCTTAGAGTGGGTCAGCATTAATCATGATAACAGACCTATGGAGTACCCCCACTTGGGGATGTTAGTCTATAGTTGGCACTGTTTTTTTTTTTTTTTTAAATATTTATTTATTTATTTTTCGGTGGACACAACATCTTTGTTTGTATGTGGTGCTGAGGATCGAACCCGGGCTGCACGCATGCCAGGCGAGCGCACTATTGCTTGAGCCACATCCCCAGCCCTGTTTTTTTGTTTTGAGCAGTAAGCTCTAAGTCACCTTGAAATGAATAGGATCCACTTGAAATACAAGGATAAGGGAATTTAGAATGAAAAACAAATATACAAAATATGGCTTTTCCCCAAACAAAAGAATAACTATTAAGAAAAATTAAAAATTGAGCAAAGAGAAAGAGATACAAAAAGGTAGTCTCTGTGTGTTCCTTTAAAAATATGAAATGAACCCATGAGCACATTTTAGGGTAGCTCTTACCTTGCTGGATGGGTGGGTGAAAGCTCAATCTATAGTTGATTTATAAATAGTGCCTCCTCCTCGCCAAGTGAGGTGATGTTTTCACCATCCTTCTAGTATTCCTTTCCCAGAGGTGGGCTTAGTATTATGTCCATAGCCTTTTAGTAAAAGTATGAAGAACTACATGACAATTGGTTTCGCATGTATTTTAGAAACTATTGCATATAGAAAGGATTTCCTTTTTAAAATTTCTTACTACTTAAGCCCTTTTATATTCTGTCTTTGATCAGAATTATGTGGCCTGCCCCATTTCCCTCTCTGTCCTAATCAGAAATTTAGTAGTAATGTTAAAGTCATACCAACAGTATTCTCTCGTGGTTGGAAAATTAGTTTTTTTTCTTCACTTTGTGATTAGTTTATTTTGACTGTTCCAAGTATATATGTATTCTATTTTGCATGTTGTCTTAAATCTTTCTTGGAAATGAAAATTATTATTCATCTACATCATGGTTTAGATTTGAGGTGTCTCCCAAAAGCTCATGTGTGAGACTGTATCAATACAAAGAAGTTTAGATGTGAAATGATTGGGTTATGAAAGCCTTAACCTAATCAGTACATTAATCTGCTTGAACGGATTAACTGGGTGGTAACTGTAGGTGGGTAGGATGTGGCTGGAGGAGATGGGTCATTGAGGGGCGAGCCTTTGGGGTATATATTTTGTTCCTGGTGAATAGAGTTTCTCTGCTTCCTGATTGCCGTGTCCTGAGCTGCTTTCCTCTGCTATGATGCTCTGCCTTACCTTGGGCTCAGATGGAGTTGGCCATCTATGGACTGAGACTTCTGAAACCCGAGTGCCAAATAAACTTTCACTTGGCTAAAATTGTTCTTATCAAGTTTTTTGGTCACAGCAGTGAAAAAGCTAACTATAATAAACTCGTTTAAAATAGTATGATAACATGAACTCTTTAATGGTATCATGATTTTAGATAAACCAACCATTTGGCTGTATCTTTAGGATTTTGGGGTAGAACATCACACACAGTTTTCAACTTGCTGTTAGAAGGCCAGGGATTTTGGAGGAAACAATAGGGTCAAGAAATTCTGATAAATCTTAGCTAAATATTCAAGTTATGTGTTATAGCATGGATTATCATTGATTTAGAAACTTTTTGTTAAGGCAGCATACAATTTGTGATGATGATGAAGGAACATGAGTATTTAGTTTAGAGATAAACTGTGATGCTTTTTTGTTTTAAAGAAAATAAGGATTAGACAAGGAAATTGCAAAGGACAAGAAAACTCCTTTCTCACTAAGCAGAGTTGAAATGTGAGCAGGATTAGTCATTCTCTGCAGTGTGCTCTCCCCCACTTGGTTCTGCTTTGCCCAGAACACTAATTGTAAGGTATTGTAATTATTTGTTTATGGTCTCTCTATTAAAGTGTAGTGGGCCCAGCTTTGTTCTTCTTGGGCCTGCTGTATCAAGAACAACGCTGGTAGTAATATTTTTAACATGTATGATTCCTGTTTCTGGAATAGATTAGAAGGAATTTTTAAGGACAGTATGTATTTTAAAATATTGGCAAATATTTTGTCGAAGAGGACTGGTAAAAATTACATTTTACCCCAGAATGTAATATGTGCACATTCTACAGAATAATCATAATTCAGAAAATCTAACCTCCTGTGTTTCTATGACTGTTAAATTTCAAAGAGCAGTTAGGGGCTGAGGCTTCTCTGAATGGGACCAGTAACACTTGCTCGGGAGCCCTTTCTCTCTGCCTCTTGGCACTGTGGCTAGGCATGTGCATCCACCCACATTCATTGAAGGCCTACAGTATTCCTGGCAGTGTATTGTGCCAAGGACACAGTGGTGACCAAAACACGGACTCTTCCCTCAGTGATGGCATTTATATCCTGGAAGTCCTAGAAGTAGACACAAGTCCTATAATTTGCACAGTGAACCTTCCAGCTGCCTTCTTTTTTCTTGAGGACTGGGTGGCACTTAGAAAACCATAGCTAACAAGGATGGGAGTCATTAATTTGGCCACTTGTGTTAAGGATGCTCTGCAGAACATTATGATCAAATGATGGTAGAATGAGGTCTACAGTCGAATATCACTTTGGTGACATATTAAGACCTCTCAGTGATTTGGACTTCAAAGCATAGTATACTTCATGGGAATGTAGAGGTGGATTATGTCAAATGTTGTCCAGTGAAATTCTGATTGGTGCCAAAAAAATGCCTGTGGAATGGCTGTGTCTGCCCCTGTGATCATGTCCCTGGTGACCTCATGTATGAGACTTTCAGTTTTAAGTAGCAATCTCTGATGTTTGTTGGTAGCGTGACCTGGAGCCGGTTTCTTACACCTTGAGAGGCTCAGAATCCTCATCTGAAAAATCAGGATCACTTGATGATCCCCTGAGTGGTTTTGAAGAGTGAGTAACATCTGTTAAGTGCCTATTACAGGACTAAGGACAGAGGCCCTCCATATATGGCTGCTCTTATCTCTTGAAATGAAGGACTTCTTATTCTCTAGCATCTTGAAAGACAGGTTTATCATACTTTTTGAGTTATAATAGTCCATGTTGAAATTTCAATGAATCCATGTTATATTTCAAATGCTACAGATTATCTCTCTCTTGGTTCATAGACTAATGCTCTCTACTTGCTGTTTTCCCATATGACTTAGGATAAGTTTTGAAGCAAAATAGTAGTAGCAGCTATTTGCTTATTATTTTTATTTTAATCATGTAATGCCTAGTGTCAGGTACTATACATAAGCACAGCGTGTAAGTTAAAACTCTAGTGAGGATCCTGAAGCATAGAGAAAGGTCAAGTCTTGCTCAAGGCCATACAGCTGCCTGTCATTGGAGAACCTGCAACTGTAACCCAGGCACATCTGACTCCAAGACCAGCTTCTTAGTCCACCTTTTCCCCTCTCAGCATGTGTTAAGTAACCCAGAAGATGGCCCTTCAGAGTGACAGACACAAGTGTATTTTGGATGAGTTTCAATCTGGGTTGCTGTGATGTCTTAATCACACATTGCAGTTCAAGGACTTGTGCTTTTCCTGTTATGTGTCAAACTAGCATGGATCCCCCATGAGCACTGCCCTTTATTTATGTACCTGCTGGACTGGCCCTTACTGTAGTGTGGCCTCACAGAAGTTTTTAGTAGGCAAGTCTGGGGAGAGACACTGTGTCAAGGGGCTAAGATCTCTGACTCTGGAACCAGACAGCCCTGAGTTGAATCCCAGCACTGCCAGTTACAAGCTGGAATAATGTTTATGGTTAATAAAAACTATTTTGTTCTTTGAGCATAGGCATGGGCTGTGCCACTTCTGTCTTCACTTTCCCTACCCTAGTGCTCTACAGGTGATGGGTCCTTTGTGAAAGTTTGATGAGGGAGTGGATGAGTATAGACAAGTTGCACAGTTGAACACGTGGCCAGTTCATTTTCATTGTGCAGTCACATTGGTTTCAGTGACCTCGATTCTCTCAATTTTAATTGGATCAGGGATTGAATAACTGGAAGAAGTTGACCAAGCAATGCTAAAATTATTTGTCAATAATAAGGGCTAATATTTTTTTAAGTACTTACTATATGATAGGCACAGACTAAATATTTTGTGTGTAGCTTACTAAATCTCAAAAGGCAGATTTTTTTCCTGTTTCATGGTTAATGAATTTTATACCATAGCACTTGCAGAACTGGGCTTCCTCTCAGGTCTCTTTCTAGTGGCCATGGTAAAGCTCTCAATAATTGGTAGTATTATCTGTTATTTCTGTTAACTTCTGTGGGGCAGAATCACGTGCTGATTTGAATATTGATATGGGAGTTTTGCAATTAGTAATTAATATAGCAATCTTGGCATGGATATACAAACAACACATTCCTTATTTAAAAATTCTTGCTTTGGGAAAGTCTTTACATTGGAGCTAAAATCCTCATGCATGAGGTTAAAACTTTTTTTTCCCTTTTGTTCTACCTTTGACATAAGTAGAAAAATGCTATCCATTGCTAAAAGAGGAGCAGAGCAGTGCTTTAAATGATGTTAAATGATAGTGTTTTCCTTGTCCCCCCACCCCCAGGTTAAACTTCTCTTGTGAATTTCATATCTAGGGTTAGATATCAATGATCTTTGCATTTACTACTTTTGATGCTTTTCTATTTTTTCCCTGGTTTTCTCCAGAAGTATAGAGCCCAGCATTGATGTCTTTGACCCTGATTGGAACTTATTATGGAATGAGACTGTCTGTCCTCCTTCATGGTCAGGGTCTGCAACATGAAGAAAAGTAATCCTTGTGAGGATGCCCATTTGAGGAAAATCATCCTCTCTATCTTATTCTTCATGAGACTAATCAGGGTGATGTTTGGGAGGGACCTGGCCATTGCCATTCCTGTACACCCCCTTCTTTAGCTCCTAAGTTCCACAGTTTGGAGACAGGAATGGGCTTTCTTCTAATCTAGTCACATACAGGGCTCTGAAGGGCCGCAACAGGATTTTGCTTGTTCACTAACACTTCCAATTTGTATAGGAGTTGACATGCTACCCTTATGTGTCATATAAGAACTTTTTGAGAATGGAATTGATTTAGTTACATACATTTTTCAGTTTCTTTCCTCTAAGAACTCTTCTTCATCTTTGGTACATTGGTGTATGTGCATGCTCACATGTTCTAATAAGAATATCCTTCCCTATTTCTAAACACTTTTTTTGTTTGTTTGTTTGAACCATGTGTATATTAGTGGATTCTTAGAATTTGCTGATACTTTATTATGAGCATTATAGTTGATGTTAGTTTACAGGTATCTTCTTGGTATCTGTTTCTAAAGGATTCTGGAGAGCAATATTTTATTTTTACCCTTTAGTGTTGTCATGGGGTTATCACTGAAGTTCTGAGTCTTTTTCCTGACTCCTCCATTTCGCTGTTATTTTTCATCTAAATATATTTCATGCTGTTGATCATCAAAAACCTATCAGCTCTGTGGCTGTACCACTTCCCAGATGTGTGACATTGGGAAACTTCCTGCCTGAGCTTATCTGAAAAGTGGAATGATGGCACCTACTTTACAGAGTTCATGGGAGACTAAATGAGATAATTCATGCTCAGCACGCTGCAAGTCCTTAGTACAGTTAGTTATAATAAAGGTGAGCACAGGCTATGAGAATGTTAAGGTCATGACTAACTGCTCAGATCACAAAAAACTCCCAAGTGGTTACCAGGCCAGGAGTTAGCTAAGAGGAAAAAGGGAAGAGGTTGCTTCATGAGGAAGGCTGTAGCCTATCACAAGTCATAGGGCATGAAGTATGGGGAGACAAGATGGAAGAGGGGGTGGGGCACAGATCAGAGAAGTCTTGTTTTATCAAGCTCAGGGACTCCCATTGAATTCTGGAGAAATGGCGACCCACAGAAGAATCAGAAATTATGGCACTGGACACATACTGACTTGTGGAAATTAATTCTACAGGGTCCACAAGAGACATGGACACCTATGAGTCCATGTCCCAAGAGTTCCCAGAGAATGTTAGGACGGACAGAGGAGGGCAAAAGGACAGGCCAGCACTGTGTTTCTATTGGATGCTTTCTTTTAAGTTCAAGGGCACATGAAATAAAACTAAAGAAAGATCTGTTATGCAGTGACTCCTTTTGAGAAGGTGAATTAGATAGCCTGCTGTGTAAATTTCTAATATGGAGAAAAATCTGCTGAAGAAGCGTTCCCTGTGGGAACCTGTGTGCCCGCCATGGTGCAGATCTCCTGGCCTGTGCAGGCAAAGACCTGTTCTCCAGCACCCTGTGATTGAAAGTCTTATTTTCTCATAGCATATGATACAACTATGATTCGTTTTGGGCAGTTTTCTTTTGATTAACTTTGTGTCTGGAATTGAACGTTTTCTTTTTGACTATTGTTTTCTGATCATTTTTCTCAATGGTGGTTAGCAATAGAAATGGAAAACAATATAAATGAAAAGGAGTCTTCTCCTCATCTTGAATACATGCATATAAAAAAGAAAAATGAAGAAGAGTAATGAACTTGCTGTGCTGTTTGGAAGTGTAAATGCATGTCCTGGTGATAGCCAACTGTCCGAAGTGAGTGTTGGCTTTCTGGAAGGAAGAGACATTTCCTGGTCACCTTGTCTGGCACTGCCTCACTGCTAGAGAGAGTTTTTGATGTTGCAGTGCTGTAGTAAAAGGAAGCTTGTATGTTTCTAAGAACAGATTGTTGGAAAGTGAGTTTCTCTGAAATGCTTAAGCAGAGAGCATTTATTATATGCTGAAAGGGTTTGATTCTTCACCCTTCCCAAATATAGCCTTGATGTTGAAGACTTGAAGAGAAGAAAGAAGGTAACTGGTGTTGGTCCTGCCTTCCTGCCCTAAACACCTCAAAGGCAGGCCATCCATCTAGGAGGCCACTGGCAATGGACAACAGGCAGCCAGGACTGTAATCCTTGAAAGAAGAGAACCCCATGACGGGGACTCAAGCCTGCCTAGGGTTTCTACTTGTGCATGTTCCCTGCCAAGATACAGGGAGGTGAGCCCTAGCAGAACATGTGGTCTCCTGGAATTGAGAAGGTGGATCTCGGAGTTCAGCTGTGCTGTTGAGGCTGGAATTTGTATAGCGGGGTAGTGGAGAGAAGGGAGTACCTGAGGGGTGAGACCTACACAGAGTGGTGCCTGGCACAGAGCAGCTGGTACAAGGTAGAGAACAGATGGGTGATGCAAGAGGTCTTGTGTTAACTGGGAGAGATTGACGTTTTGGTTCACCCAATGTGGAGAGGTCTTTCTGAGCACCTTACCCATTCTGTTGAGACATCAGAAAGTCCACAACCTAGGAGTAAGGACCATACCTTAGAGGAAGGCCGTATGCGAGGACCAAGGACGTCCCTGAAACAGATCCATCTAACCAAGAAGAGAACCAAGCCTGACAGCATCCAGAGGATCCACCAATAATTGAACTGCTGCCAGAATCAAATGGAAACCCTCTTAATTGACTACCTTAAAATTGAAAAGAAGCAGAGAAACATGATTCATATTCAAAATGTAATCAGTAGAAATAGTGACTGTAGGACAGTGTTAAAGCGGATCTTGGTCTCTTGCACCATTCTTCCCTGAAAGTTCCCAGGGCTTTTGGAGAAGTGACTGCATGCAGGGCAGAGACAGGATAGGTAAAAGGTGAATGCAAAACTTTTATTTTTAAATGTGAGACAGTAAGGAAATTTAAGAGTAAGAGGAAAAAAAATGGAACATCTCACAAAAATACAGAAGCCAGCTTGCAGGGGCTCCCACTGGCTAAATCTGAGACAGTTTGAGTTCCCAAATAACTAAGGACATTAGGGATATTGGTGTTAGTCTATTGGAGCCATCACACTATAAAGTTTAAGTCAGGCAAACATCACCAATGGATGCTAATCTAGGGAGATTTTGATTTGGGACAAGATATTTGCATGATCTTGAAGTGTTTCCCCACAGATTACTTATTAGTTGCAAGAGAACATGTAGTAATTTTTTGCCGGGTTTCTGTTCTCACGACTAAGAGGCTCAGAGGTCACTCCAGTTGAACTGGGCTGACTGGGCTGCATGAAATAACCACACAAGAGACACAAATACCTTTTTCTTTGGGGTCGCTGTGACGGCTCCTCTGACCTTAAGCGTCTGCAGGAAGAGAGAGAGAGAGAGAGAGAGAGAGAGAGCGCACACGCGCTGACCCCCTTTATTGAGGAGAAGCTATTCAAATGAGGCAAGAGGTCAGGTTTCAGGGGGCTGAGTCTATGTTCATGATGTCCACTGTCAGCAGGTTGACTGACACCTGGGTAGGCTACACCCAAGGACACAGTAAGAGAAGGGGACACACACAAGGCACTTCCATGGAAGATTCTATCCTAAACAGGGCAAGGGGTTATATTACAAAGGAACAGGTGAGCATAGCTTCACCCATGGGGCTGTAGCAAGACACACCCATGCACGAGACACTGACCCTCGAACCCAAGAAGGGTGTGGAAAGCTCTGCCACATTTCTGTGACTGAGCGCCTCAGCACCCAGCTGGGGAGTGTGACTCAGTCACGTGTAAGGTTGATCTCCCACAAGTTTTAATTGGAGAAATTGGACTATACTTTGGGATCAAAGTAGACTTTTTTTTTTTTTTTGTATTCAGATGAGATATTCAGAGAATTATATCACTTCTTTAGTTTTTCTGGCTGAGAAAGTATAACCTGAACTGAATCATCAGGAATCACCTGAGGAAACGTCAGACAAGTCAAAATGGAAATGTTCTATTAATATAAAAGGCAGAGAGGCTATATTCTTCTAAAGTGTCAATGTTATAAAAGACACAGGAACATTGTGTGTTATAGACTTAAGGAAGATAAAGAAGAATGGCAATTAGTGCAATATCTGACTCTGGACTAGGTCCTGGGTTGGAGGGAAGTAAATATTATAAAGGTCATTCTTAGGTTAATTGAACATGACAGTAGATTAAAATATTAACCAATATCAAGTTTACCAAGGTTGATCACTACCTTGTGGTTATGTAAGAGTATAATTATTCTTAGGAAATAATTTCTGAAGTATGTAGAGGTAAAGGGCCATGAAGTTTGAAACTTATGGTCATATGGCTCAGGGGAGAAACTCACATGGATGTGGAGAGAGAAGCGAATGATTAAGTAAATGGTTCAATGATTCGTAGGTGAATCCAGATAAAGAGTACATGGATATTCTTTGTCCTATTATTATTTTACAATTTTTCTGAGCTTAAAATTATTTCCAAATTAAAAAATGTAACTGACTTAAAGAGGAAAAAAGAAGGTATGTAGAAATGATACAAGGGTTGCTTTACTACCTCAGTGTGACTTTTCTTGTGTGGTCATAAGACCTTGCCTATGGCAAATAAATAGTTTTATGATAGTGTCTCTGTCACTTATCAAGCAAAACCATTTCTGTATCTGTTGGCTAAGAAAGCATATCTAGTGCAAGAAGGTTGAAACCGTCATGCCATTCATGTAGTGGGAGAGTTTGGGAAGGATGAATCATGGAGCTGAGCTAAGATTTCCTCTTTGTTAACTTATTAGCTGAGTAGTGAGGGGACAGTTCCTTGACCTTTGGGAACTTTAGCTTCTGCATTTGAAGATAATACTTGTGTATTCTCAAGATCTTCAGCCTCCAATAAGAAAATGCACGTGAAGGTCCTTTGTAAATAATCATGACTTCTATAAATATTAATTTACTGTGAATATTTTTGGTTAAAGATGGAAAATGTCTTAGACTAAGCTAGAGATTTTCCTTAATTTGGGTGGACCTCTCTCTTCTTAAAGGTCAAGTTTTTACTTGGTTGATTAAATGAGTTTCTTTTCCCCATGGATACTTTGGTTCCTGTTGGTTGCCTCCTTTCTCATTTCCTGCCTTTATTTTTCCAGGCAAAGCTTCAGTGCCTGAGGAGGTTGTGGATTTTGAGTATCAAGAACAGTGAAGTTGGAGCTACCAGAGGATGTATGAAAGAGATGCAGGTAAGTTATATTCTGCATTTCACTCATTCTAGAAATACTCATGGGTCTGTAATCCCTTCTCTTTTTTTTTTCCTGAGATTGTATGTAAGGCTCTGAAGGGACAGAGGGAACTTCTAGACCTTTGTGGTGCCCTAGGGCAGAGTCCGCTAGGGAATGGCAGTATTTGTGGGAAGGTAGGGAAAAGAATTACAGAAGCTAGCTCTCCCATTGGAGGACACGAGAAATGCAGGCTAGAGTGGGAGGAACACATAAACAAAGGGCAGAGGAGACTGTTTTAGTCCCCACGGAAAGGTTACAGAAAGGCCTGTTCTGTTCCTTTAATCATTTGGGGCCAGTCCTGTTCCTTTATATGGAATTGCTTTTGATTGAGGTTTTACCTGGAAGCTTGCACTTACCAAGTCTGCTGCCTTCTTTGCACCTGAGCAGTCTAAGGCCATTCTAGTCTGGTGCTGCTCAGGGTGCCAAATGGAATTAGATAAAGAGCTTGACCTAGAATGTAAGAGCCAGCTGAACTAAGTAGTGTTTATAGTGTCATCGCCGATTTCCA
The DNA here is from genome assembly GCF_001458135.2 of Marmota marmota marmota. Taxonomy (NCBI): domain Eukaryota; kingdom Metazoa; phylum Chordata; class Mammalia; order Rodentia; family Sciuridae; genus Marmota; species Marmota marmota. The sequence goes on from NW_026000000.1 coordinate 4,590,040, forward strand.
TACTAGCATGATTACTCTGTGTGTGTGTGTGTGTGTGTGTGTGTGTATCTCCAGACAATCTATTTCTTATATATTTTTTTTTTAATGTGAGACTGGTCTTTTGCATATATGTTGTGCAACTTGCATTTTTCATTCAGTTGTGTTGTGAGATTTACTTGTTGCATGCAATAGTAATAAATTAATTAAATTTTTTTTTGTTAAAGTTTGGTTTTGAGAGACTCTATCACAGTTTATCTGATGTCCCACTTCCCTGCAACATTTGTTATTTTTGTTGCCAGCCTGGTGGGTGTAGACAGTATATCATTGTCTCTTAATTTGCTTTTCTTGATTAATAGACTGAGCATCTTTCTTAAGTATTCTTTGAAGAACAAAGTTCAGGATTTTTAAGGTAGATAAATTTTTTTCTTGTATGTACAATGAATGCAGTTTGTTTTGCTTTTTTTTTTTGAAATATAGTTTAACAATTTGTTTTAATTACATGCATATGGTCTGTTTTTTATTGCTAATCTTTTTTGGATTGAGGTTTTTGTTGATTTGTGTATTTGCATTCTCATTCAATTTTCTTTTTTCTCTTCTGGCTTTGAAATGATACATTTTATTTCTGTTCTTCTAATGGTTATCCTGAAAGTACTGTGTGCACATTTGACAGCTTAGAAGTCCCTCAGTATGTGGTATTCTGTTTCCTTTCTAGGATAATACAGAACTCATAGGACAACTAACAAAGACTCACTCCTTCAGTACTTCAGGTCTATTGTTTCACCATGCATATTAGACAGTGGTATTGTTTCAAGTTGGTATTTGTTTATGTGTTTATCATTTCTTGCTTCTTTTCCCTTTTCCTATCTGTACCCTTATTCTGATTAGATATGTCTTTTTCAGAATTTCTTTTCCTGGGAATCTCTTGGTGGTAATATTTCTCAGTTTTGGTTTCTGTAATGTCTTTATTTCACTCTTACAGTTCTTAGGTGACAGTTACTTCTTCCTGGCATTGTGAACATCCTGTTCCATTGTGCTAATATGGTTTTTATTTTTACTCTTAGGGCATCTGTTAGTTGTCTTTTTGTCATTCTTTAGTAGATGATTTATCTTATTCTAATATTGTTTATTTGTCTTGGTAGTTTGTGGTTTTATTACATTATGTTTATGTATAGTTTTCTGTTTTTCATCCTGCTTTATATTTGCTCTGTTTTGTGTATCTGCAGATTCGTATCATTTATCAGTTCTGAAAATTTCTCATGCTATTAGTCTTTGAGTATTTTCTATTTTCTCCATTCTCTCTCAATTTCCTCCTTCTGGTTTTGATTAAATGGATGTTAGAACTTTTTACTCTTCATGTCTTTCTATTTGATGTTTTATTTCTGCTTTGTTCTGGGTAATATTTAAGATTTGGCTTCTAGTTCTAGAATTCTCTCTTCAACTGTATTGAATTTTCTATTTAGCCCATACATTAAATTTTAAATTTTAATGATTATGTTTTCTCATTTCTAAAGGCTCTATTTCTGTTTTAAATCTTTATTTTTGATGGTGGTCTCTTTTTACTTGGCCCATTTTTTTATTCCATGTTTCATATATTTGAATAACAATAGAGTTGGAATTGTATCATATCCTAAATTTTTTAAATTGTCAATGGACCTTTATTTTATTTATTTATATGTGGTGCTGAGAATCGAACCTAGTGCTTCACACATGCTAGGCAAGCGCTCTACCACTGAGCCACAACCCCAACCCCATATCCTAAATTTTTATCATACTGGTATCTAAATCCCTGGTGATCTAAATCTGTGTCTGTGCTTCTTTTCTACTGTGCATGTTGAGTTTAGATTAATTGCTAATATTTTGAGAATCTTGAGGTTATTACTTGAGCTATGTATTGATTTGTACTAGGACCAGGAGGATGCTATGGACTGAGGACCACTTTTGTTTCCTATGGAATCCTGGTTTCAGGTTGGACTTTTCTCACCTTGCTAAATGCTAGAGATCTAGATGTCCCTGTCATTGCTGTGTTCAGAGTGGCCTCCAGAGCAGCTGCAGCTTCTGTGCTCACTCCCTAGTGCTCTTTGCTCAGGCTTTAGTGCACTGCTCTTGCCATATTCTTGTGGGATTTGTTTCTTTACCTGGAACTAATGATTGCATTAAAAGTTTCTAAAATTAATTTATCCAGAATCTAATTATAGGATAGCAGAAAGACCTGCAAATATCTAATCTACCATAATTACTGAATTAGGAGTGCCCAAGTGATTTTTTAAAAATCAGTATTTTCTACATGCTTTTTGTTAGTTTACTTTAAACATTTTACACTTTTAATAATATTTCCTTTATGTCACCCAAGTATAAGAAAATATTGAAATAGCAATCTCTTTGAAAGCTTCCTAAACAACATCTGTATTCATACACTGTGTCCTTAAACTTTTGCTCAGGTTTTTTTTTTTTTCTAGTTACTCTATTTAATATTTACTCCCTTGGAAATTGGAATTATCACTCTTGGAATAACTTGGAATAACTCATTATAACAGAGTACTTATTCAGCACAAATTTATTATGTCTCCCAATCTATTTTCTGTCAAAGTGTCATTTTTTGTTCTCTCCAAAATCCTAGATATAAAAGATTCATTTGTGACTCTCTGCCTGTGGATCTTTTCTTCTTCACATGGAATGCAGAAAATAGAAGTTTGCTTTTGTGAATTAGGCATCATCTCCAAGCAACATGTCTTCACATTATGTATCCCTTTAATAGGCACAGTGTGAAAGTTTTGGTCTATAGAATGTTAAATTGCCCTGGGCTCTGGCATATGAAAGAAAATTTCAAAATGATTGTTAGGTGAGATTGCTGATTTAGTAGTTTTAAAATTTATTCTGCAGCAGAATATCACATAAAGGCGACCACACAGGTGTGTGTGGATTCCATGATGAAAGAGATACATTAGTTATGTCTCTAATTTGCAAAGTCTTTATGCTTTGTAGGTTATAGGTATGAAGTTTATAACACTAGTGTAATATTAGGAAAGCAAGTGCTATAAACATTTCTAGGAAATGCTGAGCTCTGTGACTAGAGGTGTTTTGAAGATGGCCTGGTATTGGCCCTAGGCTTTCACATTGAAAAAAATAAAATACCAGAAAGTTCTGTGACTTTTCCTCTTTTAGAGAGCACATTCTACTGATGGTGGTTCCTTGCATCTGTGTCCTTTTATTCCTGGGTTTTTGTTGGCTGTCAGATCAGGCGTTCCTGCTGGGTTTTGCTTTCAAAATGGTTGTTAGCTGAGCACTCCAGAGGCTCCAAGCAGGGAGCTGGGAAAGCAAGGCACAGAACTGGAGCAGCTTCTCCAGGGAGCCATCATTCACCTGTATGCATTGCTTGGATAGGGAGGGGAGAGTCTGATCACCTCTGCTCTGGTTCTTTTGGCCTTGGCCAGGCAGTTTATTAGGCAGAGCAGGAGCTGGCCCTCTGAGAATCTTTCTATTCTCCTCTCTCTCTCTCTTTTTTTTTTATGTGTCTCTTTGAAGATTGTGATTTGGATCTTTAGATGCCTGATTTTAATGCAGTTCACCTGAGTGCGATTTCTTTGCTACCATGAAGTTGTGATTCTGGTCAGAGAGACAGCCCAGGAATGCATTCTTTCAGATACCCTTGTTAAAATGAGTGGTCATGAGTCTGCCTTTGGCCACCAGGCCCTGTCATCTACCCAGAGCAGTGCTTTGCTGTGTGTGCTTCCTGTGTCTCAGAGCTTCAGTCCTTGTCATGTTGCTGTAGAGTGAGATGGGGTTCTTATCTCTCTGCCTTGGTTCTGGAACATGTCACCATTTGTAACATTGTCCTCATCTCTCTCACAAGGTAATAAATTGGTATATTTCTAAATAAGGGCTTGAAAAGTTAAGATTATTTTAAACACCTTCCTCTCCAACTTGTCCTTCTTTCTGCTCAGCAAATTCATCTCTGAATGCTTATTGTTGTACTCTTTATTTGTTGTGTGCAAAAATGCCCGTGAAATGATTTCCATTTTCCTCTGCTGTAGTCATGGTGTTCAGGGGTTGGCAGCATCGTGCAGAGGGAGCCATGTTAAGTTCATTGGTAGCAGACCACTGGGTTTCAAGTTGAAGGTCTCTTTAGTCTGTGTGACTCTGGTTAACCACTTAGTTTTTCTGAGTTTTACTTTTCCTGCCTAATAATGACTTAATCTGTTCATATGCTACAGTAGTGACTCACAAATATTTTAGTTTTTAAGACACTTTTACATTCTTAAAAGTTGTTGAGGATCCCAAAGAGCTTGGCTTATATGGGCTATATCTAGCATATCATGATAGCAGAATCATGGCCCCTAAAGCTGCTATCCATGAGCCAGTCTCTGGAACCTGTTCATATGGTACCTTACATAGCAAAAGACATTACAGATGTGGTTAAGTTAAGGATCTTGAGATGGGGAGAGTATTTTGAAATATTTGGTATATTTCTAAATAAGAGTTTAGAGGTAAGTGAAGTAAAGTCTTGTAAGCTCTTATAAGAGGGAGGCAGGTGAAGCAAAGGTTGAAGTGATGCTGTTACTAGTAGGTGGACTACAGCCAAGGATCCCTATGAGGGGCATGTTCTCATAGAGCCTCTAGGAAGAATCCAGCCTTACCAGCATCTTAAGTTTATTAGCCTTATAAGACTCTAATTTTGGACTTCTGGACTCCACAACTATAATAAATGTTTTATTTTAAAAATCACTAAATTTTTAGTAATTGTCACAGCAGTACTTGGCAGCTATTTCATATATTTTGGGCATTAGAAATTTAAAGTGAGGGGCTGGGGTTGTGGCTGAGAGATAGAGCACTCACCTAGTATGCGTGAGGCACTGTGTTTGATCCTCAGCACCACATAAAGTAAAATAAAGTCATTGTGTTCACCTATAACTAAAAAATTAATACAAGAAAAAAATTGAAAGTGAGAATATAAAAGATGTTTATTGATTTAGTTAACAATAATAAACCTATTATAGGTTAGCACATTATTTTTTTATGTGAAAAAGAACTATTTTTCAATGATTATTGAGAAGACAGCCACTGCTTTATAATTTTGTAAATCAATCTCATGTCTGACTGGATTGAAAATAGCTGGGTTCTCGGATCTGCTATGTATTCAGTTTGTTGTGGTATCATGTGGCATGTCACCTCCAAAACTCCCCATGATAGACTTATGAGACATTGAGCATTAAAAAGACAAGTAATGCTTTAGTATGATTGTGAAAATAGTTTTGGCCTCATGGACTACCTAAAAGTGTTTTGGGAACTCCAGCAATCCCTAGACCATACTTAGAGAATGAGTAGGTTAGAGTACAGTCACAGAGCCAAACACCTGGCTGTAAAAGAATATAGGAGTCTGCCATTCTTATTTTGGGTATCAGTTAAAAAACCTGGGGGTTTCAGCCTGGCATAATTTGGGAGGGTGAGGCAAGAGGATTGCAAGTTGGCCAGCCTGGGCAACTTAACATGGCCCTGTCTCAAAAATAAATAAATAAATGGGTAAATAGGGTTGGGGATGTAGCTAAGTGGTGGAGTTCAGTCTGGGTTGAACTAAGTTCAACCAATACTGCAAAACAGAAAACCAAAACAATAGCAACAGCAGATTGCATGGGGTTCTGTTGTTAAGGAAGAAAGGAAGAATGAATATTAGGGGACAGCAAACTCAAAGATATGTTATATCAAGGTTTGATGTACATGGTAAGTAGATGTCTTAGTCTATCTTCTGATGCTATAACAAAATACCTGAGACTAAATGATTTAGAAATAATAAAACTTTGGCCAGGTAAGGTGGCATATGCCTGTAATCCCTGCTCCTTGGGAGGCCAAGGCAGGAGGATTGCAAGTTCGAGGCCAGCCTGGGCAACTTAGTGAGACCTTGTCTCAAAATAAAAAGGGTCGAGGATGAAGCTCAGTGGTAGAACGCTTGTTGAGCATACATGAGGGTTCACTCTCCAGGACTGCCAATAAACAAACAAACAAACAAATAAATGTTTGGCTCACAGTTTTGGAGGCTGGGAAGCCCAAGAGCATGGTACTTCATTGGTGAGGGCCTTCTTGCTACACCATCACATGGTTGAGAGTATCACATGGTAATACAGCATGTGTAGTAGCTCATGTCCCTCTTCCTTATTAAGCCACTAATGCATCATGGGGGTCCCATCTTCATCACCTTTTCTAATCCTAATTACCCCTAAAAGGTTTACCTCCAAAATCTATGAGCATATGAATTTGGAGACTGTTTTCAGCACCTGAAATTTGGGGGGGGGGGCATTCAAATCATAGCAGGAGAGGATCACTAAAATGTTAGTTTCCCTTCTCCTTGACCTTGTATTAGCTGGGGAAAGTGAGCATTTTGCTTAGACTGCATCATTTTGAAATACCTATGACACAACACAATGGCATGTAGACAGGGGCATAATTGCAATGAATTGCATTTTTAGCATTTGTTGATAAATTATATAAAATATCTTTTGTTTGGTGTTCACAGGCAGCTTTTTGATAACTTGTTTGGGTCTTTTGAACTTAACAATATGCTTCCTTTCTTTGGGTAGGAGGAAAGTTAAAATGAGATTTTTAGATTCAGCTTTGATTCTTAGTTATTCATCATGGGTTTGGAAATAGATGGGGTGTGACCTTCTTCTGGGATCATTTTGTAAATAGTCCCTGCTGCTCCTTGGCAGCATCCTGTCATTGAAGAATAACCCAATTCCAATTTCTGATGTGAAAAAATCACTTAGGAATATTTGTGCTAAAGAATCTATTTTAGAAAATCATATAAATATAATAAAACAGTTTGGCCTTATGTGGCTTAATTTTGAGCTTAATAGAAAGCTTTAGGAGGCCCAATTGGGGTCTTTGGGTGGACAGAGGGCCACATCAGTGTCAGTGAACTTTCAAAACCGGAGCTGAGCAGGCAGTTTGGCTAGCTTTGGTGACTTTCCCAAAGGCCTGATATCTATCAGCAGTTGCCAGTTTCTGTTTTACCTTGTGGTGCATTCATTGTGTAACCAGAAAGCGAAATCTTTCTCAGTTAAAATTTTAGTTACTACAGACAGGAAGTGGTGTAACTTGAACTTGTGTGACTGGTATCCTGTACTACATAACACCTTGCATCTGAGCAACTAGTGTTTTTGCAAATAGGATCATAGTGGTACCATTTATTACCATATATGGTCATAATACAGAGCTGGTGAGTGTCCCTATTTCATTTTGGGGTACATTTCAGATTATTACCTGGGAGCTCCCTTAGCTGGCTAGCTGTCCATGAGATCTGCTAAGTGTTCCAGTAGGGGAGAAGTGTGGCTGGCTATAGTGCCTTCCCCTCTTCTTTCCAGATAGCCACATATCACCCTGGGCTGCTGCAGAGTGGCAAAGATCAAGGGGCCCAATGTCTGTTCAGAAGAAGTCCTGCCTGAAAAGCCATGTGATTAATTGCATGAGCAAGTGGTGTTGGAAACATGGGTTAGAAAGTTTTCTGATACTTCAAAGTTTATATTCCAGAACAGTTAGCATCTCTGTTTGGGAACTCTTGTGTTTAATGAATCATTAATTGTAAATGGTGTCTATGTACAGAGGCTCAACTATAGTGTAGGCCTGGTTTTCCCAGTAGTTCCATGGTGGCCTGTGAGCTCTCCCATAGCTGGCCTTGGAGGTATTGCAGGGTGGCAGCTAGCCTTGTAGGTGAGGAAGCCTATGTCACCATCTTGTGCACAGAGGGCTCCCAGAAGGGTTTGGAAATGATGTGTGACAGTTTAGGAAAGTCTAATGGCTCTCTGGAAAGAGACTAGCTGTTTTCTACAGGTCCTTCCCCCCACCTCTCAGTTCTTACTGATTTCCCAGCTACTCCCATAGCAGCTGTTGGAAACACTCATTGCTTCTTGAGCCCCTTGTCTCCCCAGCCCAGCTCTTGGCACATGCCCTTGGAAACAAAGTCATATTGACAGAGCTGCCCTTTCCCTCCCTCCTTCCTCTCACCAGCAGAATCTGTCTTTCCCCCAGCAGGTGCCAAGCTGGTCTGGTCCTGAGCTTCACCTGTGTGTGGGCATGTCTTCTTTCCTACTTCCTCATACCATCTCCTTTGGTTCTGCCCCTGTCCTCTCTCATTTCCCAAGCATCCTCCAGTTAAATTTAGCTACTGTGGTATGCTTCTTAAACTAGGCCCCCCACATCATGCTGATTGATATCTTTCCTTCTAAGATTCATCTGTCTCAGTGTCCACTGCCTCAACACCCTACTGGGGACACTATAATCTGATTGTCATGCCTTGTATATTCACAGAACATTTGTTGACTTTTGTGTGCATGGGAACTTGAGGTGCAGATGCCAGGAGATGCAGAGATGAATCAGACTATTGGGGCTATTGATATAGAATGGGGAGAGGCATCAGAACAAAATGCAGTAGATATTAGTAACAAATATGTATAAGCTAAAAGGGGAGAGAGAGCAATTCTGCCTTCAAAGAACTTGAAGATATGGATCCCTCAGACAAGCAGAGAGGGTCATGCCAGACATTAGCCAAAAGCCAGCAATGGGTTCCTATGTCCCTGCTTTGTGTTGGGATTTCCTTGTGACTAGTCTACAGCTTAGGGAGACCTTTGTACCTAAGGGATCTCTAGTGGTGGAGTTTAGCTTTTCACAGCAGGTTGTTGGAAAGAACTTTTGAGCCTAGGTGTGTTCTGGAGGTAACATCACATTCAAATCTATGCTTCTTTTGGGTCAAGCTTTGACTTAAGGAAAAGATGAGTGGTTTTGGTGAAATTCATAACCCTTAAAGGTCTTCCTTGAATCAGTTTTGAGAACATGTTGCTTACATGTTTACTACTCAGTGGTTTAGATACTCTAGTGCCTTGTTTCTGTGGAGGGCTTTGGATATGAGTCTGAGAAAGGGGCTCACTTACAGGAACCTTTCTCCTAGTCTTATTAGGCTGTGTCTCATCTTTCCTTATACTTTTTGCCTTTCATTCATAGATAGTACTTGTCACAGTTTGTTATTTGTATGTGAGTGCAAATCTCTTTCCCACTCCAAGTGCTTTTAAAAGTAGGGCCTACTGTTTTCTTGTTCTCTATTTTATCCACTATGACTGAGCCTGACATATAATAAAGAAGGAATAAGCAGGACTGGAGAGTGAACTGATCTGTCCACTGTGGTTTGAACATAGCCCGAGAATACACAATTGGCTTTTAATTTGGTCAGGGGAAAAGGGCAAAAGAAAGTCATCATTGTTCACCAAAATTCTTCCAGCAGAGGAATGTTCATAATATCAAAAGGATCTAATATATAATGTACTCTGATGAAATAAGTTTATATCCTGATGGTAGTAGTGGTAATATAAATCTATACATATTATAAAATTTTATAGGACCATATGCAGAAAAGTGAAAGCTTCTGAAATCTGAACAAACTTGTAGGTTAACCTATTGTACAGTGTCAAGTTCCTGCTTTTGATAATTTTAACTGTGATTATGTAAAATGGGGGAAAACTGTGTGAAGAATACACAGAAAACCTCCAATTATTTTTGTAACTTCTTTGTGAGTCTAGAATTATTTCAGAATCAAAAGTTAAAAAAGAAACACAATGAGATACCACTGTATATCCACTAAAATGGCTAAAACCCAGAAAAACAGAACAAAAATGGTTAATACCAAGTATTGGCAAATATGCAGAGCAAGCAGATCTGGTGTAAACTTTCACTAGCACAGCCATTTTGGGGAAGAGTTAGGTAGTTTCTTAGAAAGTTAAACATACACTTAGCACATAGCCAGCAACAATTCCACTCCTAAATATTTATACAAGGGAAATAATAAGTTCCACAAAAACCTTTAGGCTAATATTTCTAACAGCTTTTCTTCCAAACAGTTAAAAAACCCCAAATGTCCATCAATTAGTAAATGGATAAGCTAACATGTCTATCAATGGAATACTGCTCACCAGAGTACAACAGAGAACCACAAACGTATTATATGTAAAAGCTGAACTTACAGTAGGAAGATTAAGCTTCCATTTAAATAACATTCTGGAAAAGGAAAAAGTGTAGGGTCAGAAAACAGATCATGCCTAAAAGGAACAGGTGATGGGTGAGAAGGTTGATTATAAAGGAGGTAGAGAACATTGGGCGCGAATGAAGTGTTCTATATCTTAATTCTGGTGATTACTTCATGTTTGTCAGAACTCACAGAACTGAACACTAGAAAGGATGGGTTATTGTGTACAAACTGTACCTCAATAAATAAGACTTTAAAATTAGAACAACATCAACACCACCAACAAAATATAATATTTGCTGTAGGCTGATTTAAGTAACTGTGAAACATTCAATGTGTCTGCCACTTTGCCACTTGTCTATGGTTGGATTAGGGATTTGTTAAGTCTTTAGTTATTCAAGATGCCTCACTCAAACAAGGGGTGTAGCTCCTTTAGTACTTTGACCTCTGAGCCATGGAAATAACTATGTCTGTAGAGGTGGCTGTGCTAATGATCATGGCTAAGCAGAGTGCTGCTAGGAGATTAAAACAAGCTGCTGGCTCAAGTCTTGGTGGATGCAGCCTTTTGTATGTAAACATGGACTCAAATTTCACTCTGTCCCCTCTCCTGGTTTCTTTGCTATTGAAAGTGGAGTTGAATTTTCAGATTGTTTCAATCCTCAGATATGACAACTCTGCAATGACACTCTCCCTTAGAATAGATTATAAAATAAAAACAAAATTACAGCAGTTTTTCTCCAATAGGAGATGCCTTATTAATTTACAACTAGGATTTACTAAATTGGTTTGGGTTTAGTGACATCCAGGAGTCAACCCAGTTGAGTAAACACTTACTAATCATTAACTATATGCCATGCCCATTATGAGGTGTTGGGTTCACATAGAAAAATGAGCCTCAAGCCCTGTTTTTAAAGTATTCACCATCCAACAAGGTGGACCAAACCACAGGACATCACTTAAATTCAGTACAGGAGAGAACACCGAGGAGGGAGCCCTCAGGCAGGAGAGGACCACTGAGTTGGACCAGAGGTGTAAGTGGGTTTCTGGTGTGGAAGAGAGAATCGTAGGTATTTCAGGCAGAAGAAGTCAGAGTATTATGTGGTTGGGGAATCATGACATATAAGGAATGACAAAGAATTTATTTCTTTTCCCAATTAAAATAAGTTATATATATATATGGCTGGGAGCTCTGGCTAACATATATATATATATAAAAGATTTATTTAAAATTATAAGTAAAGGATCTAATATATAAAATTATAAAGAATTATAAGTTCTTTATTGATTCTGTGTAATTCATCCATCCTCTCCTCTGTAATTATTTCTATTGCTGCTATAACTACCACAGAGTTAGCAGCACAAAACAACACAAGTTTATTCTCTCATGCTTCTGTAGGTCAGATGCCCAACATGGGTCACACTGGGTTAAAATCAATGAGTCACAAGTTTTAAGGGAGAGTCTGTTTTCTTGTGCTTTCCAGCTTCTAGAGGCTTCCAGTATTTATTGGTTGATGGCCCTCTTTTCCATCTTTATCTTCTTTCTGACCATCTTTCTATAGTCAAATCTAGAAAAGATTTTTGACTTTTAAGGACCCACATGATTGGATTGGGTCCAGCTGGATTTGGGATAGTCTTCTGTCTCAACATCCTTATTATATCTGCAAAGCCCCCTTTGCCTAAGGTCCTGTATTCACAGGTTCTGGGTTAGGATGTGGACATGGGGTGATTATTTTGTCTATCACATTCTTGTGCCCTTGATCCCCTTTTTTTCCTCATCACTGATAAACTACTTGGACAACTAGTCTAGCACATGTTTTTTTTTGGAAAACAAAACAAAACAAAAACTTAATCTGTATTTGATCATACTATAAAAAGTTTTAGAACATCATTTATTATTATTATTTTCCTTGCAGTGATGGGGATTGAACCCCAGGGCCTCATATGTGCTAGGGAAGCTTCCTACTAAGGAGCTACACCTCCAGCTCCCAAACTTTCTCATTTTAAGTGCCATAATAGTATTGTTATTAGTGGGTGTTATTTTTGCACTGAAGGTCACAAACAATGCTGGAGTAACCATGATTGACCATACAGTTGTCCCTTTAGTATGCCTGTGAAATTGGTGTAGAATCCCCACAGATAACAAAGTGTGAGGATATTCAAATCCCTTGTTATAAAAATAGAACCCATGCACATACCCCTGTGTACTTTGCCATCTCTAGACCACTTATAACAATTAATGCAGTGTCAATGCTATGTGAAGAGTTGTTGCACTGTGTTGTTTAGAGAGTACTGATAAGAAAAAAGTCTGTGTGTTTAGTACAGACACAGGTTTTTTTTTCCCTTGGGTATTTTCTGAGTTTGATTAAATCTATGCATGTGGAACCCATGCATGCATAGGGCCAACAATATCTTGGCATAATTTCACTGACAGGCCCTTAGGGGAAATAGACTGAATTCCTAGAATAAGAGGATATGTGGATTGTTGATTTCAGAAGAAGAATTTGGAAAATTAATAAAAGGGAAGAGAAAAGGCGTGCTTGAAACTGAAGAAAGGAAGTTCTTTATTGATTCTGTGCTATCCATTACGCTAGAGGAGTGACTTCATTTTCTCACGTTGCTTGTGATGCCATGAAGGATGTTTACCTCAGAATATGCATGAATGAGAGCAGTAGATGCTTGAGCCACATGCTCAGGTCACAGCTCTAGGACTCAGTGCAGGTCAGACTAGCTTCTTTCTACTGTATCCTGAGTCCTGCTGCAAGGGTTCTGGAATGTAAAATTATATTCCTACATCTCAGTGCTCAAGAGTGGTCAGTATCCCCAAATGATACCCTTAGAATATTTAGCTCCTCAAGTTTTTAAGGTGCTCTTGGGTACCTTCTCATTTGATTTTTACTTACAAAAACAAAAAGCAACACTCTCAAAATGAGTCTCTATCATTTTAAATAGAGCATTAGTGTCACACACCACCATTGGAGGTGTCACACACCACCGTTGGAGGATCCAGGCATTGCCTAAACCTGAGGTGGCTGGGAGCTCTGGCTAAGTGGCTGGGACCAGTGGGAGTCCACCTTCAGCAGTCGCTCTCTGTGAGTCATCCTTGAGGTGTTCTGTGGTGGGGGATTAAGGAGGTCTCAACCTGCTGCAGGCTGAACTGGGTTTATGGTAAGCAGAGGAGCAATGTTTTGGAGCCCTGGGTCAAAGCCGAAGTTCTCTTGAGTGGTGCTGCTCCAGGGCGTTAGCATGTTGGGGCTTAAAGTCCCTGAAGGATGGTGTAAGACCATTTAGGATTAATTTTTCACAAGAACTTCATGTCACCAAGAGCATATAATTGCTGGCTTGGTCTGGCCTGGCAGCCCCACGGTAGCTGGTTGGTGGTATGTTATAACAGGCTGTTGCTTTTAGCTGGCTAATTTGGGGGAAGGGGTGAGGTGACTGGGATTCCACAGAAACTTCATTTCAGTATAAATAAGATGCAGAAAATCATCAAAATCAGGGTGCTTATCAGGGTGCAGGATGAATCACACAGCTCAGCCTTCTTTCATGCATTCTGCTGTTGTACAGAAGTGTGATCATGCATGCAAAATTGTGGTTTTGGCCCTGCAGAGTGTTTGATAAAGTAGTGTCACAGCAGCCTGCTTTTTAGCCTGTTTAGCTCTGGCCTGCACCCAGGGCCTCGGTGTTCCTGGGCTTCTGTTGCTCAGAAAGCTGCTTGGGAGTGGAGAGACAAGAGGCTTGTTGTGCGACTCAGATTAGTGGCAGCTGCAAAGAAGAAAGAAAGAGTCCTGTTTTGTTTTTGCTCTGCTCTGAGCAGCACTTTGGCATTTTGGTAACATTGCAGTGTTCCTTAGGAAGCTTGACTTGGTCACTTTCTCTGAGGGTTGATACCTCAAAAAGTGGTGGTTTAGACTTTCAGAAGGATGGATGAGCGGTCAGCGATCAAGTTGTTGGCTGGACTTAGCTACTAACAGGCTGTGCCATCTTGTGCCAGTCACTTCCCCTGCCTGTTTCTGTGAGCTGGGGCAGCTTGAACTAGAGCAGCTAAATGCCCCATACTTGGTTGGTATCAGCACTTGGATGCTGCTACGTTTGGTACTGGGACACTGGGTCCTGACTGGCATGCTTTGCAAAGGTTTGGAGCTCTGCAGAATTGCTTCACTTAGAGCAGCTCAGTTATGTGAGATCAATGTGTGGATAACACTTAGCAGTGTATCTAGCAAGGGGTGAGTATCTAATGGTGGCTGCTAACATTTAAATCCTGTGGTATGTGAGATTCTAGCAGCGCTGCCCTTTTACTTCCTGTCACAGAATAGGTGTTATTTTCATATATTTAAAAAATTCTAATAATTGTGGACATGCAGCACATTACTTTACTTTGCTTCTGAATGGGTGTTTATGATTGACCTCATGTGGTCTTAGGAGGGACAGTCTTCTGGCTTTGATTGTTTCCTTTTAGATTATAGTAAGATGAAGTGACACTGAACCCAAACACAGTCCAAAGGGCCCACTTTGGGACTTCATTTTTTGAATACAGCTGTTTCCTTGTTCCTAACTTTTCTTATCAGGAAGGAAGTGTGTTGTGCACAATACAGTGGAACACTGTAACTCTGTGTTATCCTGAGAAAACTCAGAAGCATTTCTTCACATCTTTCCCAATGGTGAACTTGACTATTTCTCAGGCACTAGGACAAAGAATGCAACCTATATAATCCTTGCCCTCATGGAGATTAGCTTATTGGGATGAGGCAGACATTAAATTACAGAAATAATGGTTTAATTATGACTGTGATTAGTGCTGGGAGAAGAGTAGTGTATGATGTGTACAGTGTGGGCTCTGCATGTGATGGGGAGATCAGAAAAGTTACCTGGGGACATGGTTTTTAGCTTGAAGTCTGCAGGAGGAGAGGAAGAGTGTCCCAGCCCAGCAGAAGTGGGGAGTGGAGGAGGATCCCAACTCTGAGCAAATGTGGAGTTATCTATGCTAATAGAAAGTTTTGGAAGTTTATGGTTTGGGCCAGGGAATGAGCTGGGCACTATTCTTTCTATGTGGGTTGTTCTCCCCCAAGATATTCTTGCTTCCCAGCACCCTTAGACCTCTGCTCAAGTGGCCCCTTATTAGGGAGACTCCCTGGCAACTTGAATCCCAGCCCCCATTTCTCTCCTCTTACTTTCCAGCACCTGGCATCAGCTGATGGACCTTTGTCCTTCTTTTCTTCCTGGCCAATAGTGTGTGCCCTCTTAGTAAAGTGTGAGCCCCTGGAGGGCAGGGGTCTGGTCTCTTCCCTGCTGTATCCACAGGGAGGGGCTCAGTAAGAACTTGTTGGATGAAGCATATTGGGTTCTGGGTTTTGTGTTCTTTTAAGCCACGGTGAGTTTTTAAGTTAACCTGAAGGTGGGAAGGGAGTGGGTATAGGGGTACTATTCATATGGCAGATCAAATTCTTTTTTTTTAAAAGCAGAACAAGTAGAAAACATTGATTTTTCTTCTTCTTCTTCTTTTGTTTTTTAAATTCAAGTTAGATATGATAGAAAAAAGCAGCTAGAATAATGTTTGAGTATGCTCCTTGACTTATGATACAATTATATCCTCCTAAGCCCATCATATATTGAAGATGTCATAAGTTGAAAATGCATTTAATATACCTAACCCACTATATGGATAGTGGAGACAGTACAGCTGTTGGAGTTGGGTCTCTATTTGAGTCCTTTCTCTGTCCTTACTAGTTGTGTAACCTTGTACACGTTTCCTCTGTCTTTAAAATGGATATTATCAAAACAGTGGTTTTATTTGGGGGATTAAAAGAAGACTGATATTCATTAGTGTTATCATTTACAAGCTATCATACTGATGCTATTACAGCATAATTGTTCAGTCCGTGTTCCCCAGACTTGTCTGAACTTAAAGATCTCTTTGGCTGCTTGTTGGAAATCAAGGTTCTCAGGCACCACCCAGAGACTCGCTGAATCAGATCTGCTGGGGAGGGGCCTGGGAACCCTGCTAGGTAGGTGGGGAATGACAGACACACCCTACTTAAGTAAGGTTTGTAACTGGTGCTGGTTTTAGATATTTTACATGATGAATTCCAGAAGTGTGTTTGTATTTGTCAGATTGTGTCCCAGTTTTCAGGCAAGGAAGTATGGTCATTGTTCTTGTAGCCCTCTCATTCAGAATCTTCTCTCCTCTCCAGGCAGGTGTAGCATGATCCTGGGCTCCCAGGGACACAGCAGGATTTGCAGCTTCAGGGTAGCACAGTGCAAGGACAAGTTACTCAGCTGCCTGGCCTTCTTTCTTTCCCTTGATTAAACCTCTACAGTCCTGATAACCTGCTCTGTTGGATATATATGGCAACATGGCAAACAGGCCCTCAGTCCTGCCATGTCTCTGAGGACTCAGTCCCTGAGGCTGTCGGAGTGACAGTCAGTGACTGTGGAAGTCATGCCTGCATGTGGGTGACCAGGCCAGGCCTGCAGCACTGTTCTTCCCGCGGTTGGGAACTGGGAACCAGGAATTGATGCTCCACTGCTCTGCACTTAGGACAGTGTGTTCTTAGTCAGCTGTTCTGGAAAAACAGCATTTTGTTGTTGTCACATGGGCCAGCAAGTTCATTTCCCCTCTCCTGCCCAGGCAGTAACTAATCATTTCCTGTAGCAAAAGAAAGATGAACATGTAAAATTTTACTCCCAGGACCCAGCTTTGTGGAGACATTACAAATGGTGCTCACAGCTCCTTGTGGGATGTGGGATTCTCATTTTCGGTAAGTTGGTACTCTGTGCACCAGGTGGAGCTGATCAGTTGTTCTCTCCCATGGTTCTGTGAAAGTTGAGTTTTCTCTAGCAGCTGTGTTTAGTGCAGGTCATGGTTTCTTGTTGGTATGTTACTTAGCTGCATTTCAGGTGAGGCTTGACTATTTTTCTGTTTGCATTATCCTAGGAGAAGATGATTTGTGTTGAGAATCTTATTTGAGCTTTGAGTTCATTTTCTGACCCATGACACATCAGTCCACTTTTTGGTGCTATTTTTAAAGTCAAAGTTGATGTGCTTTTCTAAAGTTGCACGTTTTTACACCATTTAGAAAAAGTCTGTGAGGTCTTGAGGACATCCATTTAAAAACACTTGAAGTTAAGGATCTGTATACTGAAAGGGAAGGTATTTCTTCCCTTTCCCCCTGATAATACTTTACTGTGACAGAATTTTGTATCTGAACAGTTTTTTTTTCCTTTTTTTTTTTTTTTAGCGGTGGGGGGAGAGTACCAGGGAATGAACTCAGGGGCAGTCAACCATTGAACCACACCCCCAGCACTATCTTGTATTTTATTTAGAGACAGGATCTCAATGAGTTGATTAGTGCCTCACCATTGCTGAGGCTGGCTTTGAACTCATGATCCTCCTGCCTCAGCCTCCCAAGCTGCTGGGGAAACAGGTATATGCCACTACCCTTGGCTATATCTGCACAGTTTTAAATAGGGAACTTCTAAAATCTTGGCAAATTTTAGAATAGATGATTAGGAAAACGGGAAAAGTGGACAGATAATTGTTACTTAGTGGGCAATCCTGAAAGGTGAAACTTCCAAGGTAGGGAGAAGGAAGGGCACATGAGCCTGCACTGTGGTTCTTCTCTCATGTACACAGATGGGAGAAACTAGGTGCTCAATGGGATTGTGCCCCCTTCTCCCTTGGTGTCCCTCAGGAGCTCAGCTGTGGGATGAGCCCAGGTCTGCAGCTTTCTCTACTAACATCTCTTGCTGTTTTTCTTTCTTCCTTTGTAAATCTTCTTTGTGTGGGGAGATACTAGATAGAAATGATAATTCAAGTCATCATTTTACAGACAGTATTGAGGATTACCAGGTAAGTGGTTTTGACCACTCATAGCTACAGACTGATAGCTTGTCTGAGGAGGAGGGAATTCATGGAAGAACAGACAGGGGCCTGGGCACTCAGATTTTCTTGGCAGAGGAAGCAAGGCCCACTGCAGACATTTCTGAATTGCTATTATCTTAGGTAGTAAAGACACATTAAGGCCTCTGTTAAAGACATAAACATAAAACCCCCAACACCTACCTTCCCCCCAAACATGCATGTGCACAACAAAAGTGGACTGTGAAGCAAGATGGGCAATTTTGTTAAACACCCACACTTAAAACTGTAATTGTTTATATAATTATGTCTAATTATCCAGAAAGTAATCCGAAGATTTTTTTTTTCTTGAGGGTTTTAATGATACCATGTGTTTTAACATCTCACCATGTTTTCTGACCTCCTTGAAAGTGGAGCTCCTGTCTCACACTTTTTGGAAATTCCTGTGGCATCGGCACTGAGGGCAGTGCAGAGCGCCTTATAAGGACTTAGAAATGACTTGTTGAATCAAATTGAAGTGTGACTCAGGAGGTGGATGTAGGTGGGAATTCTGCACTACTTGCCTTGGGGGAGTTCACATTTTGTCCATATTCGTGACTTGTTTATAAGTTATTTTAGCTCAAGAATTATCTGCTGATTTTTCTTGGTCTGTGCATTAACCATATAGAATTATCTCTGCAAATTAATGTCCTTAATGAACTTTGGATAAAGGAAAAATAACATACTTCAAGTACCCTACCTAATTAAAAAATGTGATAGATGTGTTTTTCATATAATACAAAATTTTGTATACAACCTATCACATTGATAATATAAATACTTGCCTCTTAAATTTAGATAACTATGAGCCCCTTTTATTCATTGTTTGAATGATAAAGTTTGTGAGCTAGACATTCCCACAATCTCTACATTTCTCAGCCTTGAAGGATCTCCTCGAGGAGGTGCTATGAATGACAAGAGAAAGAAGTCCCTTGTGTGGGATGAGGGAACATGAATCACCAGCTCAGTGGGTTCTTTAACTCATACAGGATAGAAATCAAACACAGCTAGCAAAGAGGAGGTTAGTAAGAATTATTTATTATATCCATTCGTGTATCAAGGTGGCTACTCCGTAGGTGGAGTAGCAAAGAAATCAAGCGGGCGGGGGGTGGGGACAGTATATATATGTTCTGGGGCTAGAAATTACTACATTCATAGGTTGCAGTACACCCTTTTGCACTCGGCCAAAACTGTTTGCACATAGTTTAAACTGTACTTATTAGCATTGTGCCTCTGCCTGACCAGGCAAATGAGGGTCTCAGTTACTTTCCAGAAAGCACCAGAGATCAGATCTGCCTGCCCCAGTTCAGTGTTCTCCCATTGTTTGTCCTGAACAGTGAATTTGACTGAGGAATGGCCTCCTGACATTTTTCTTATGCCTGGAATGTGTTATCCTTATCTCTCAGCAGTCACCAACTTAAACTTGACTCTATCCTCCTGCCTCAAGGTGTGGGGGCCACAGCAGCACACATTTAGAGGAAGAATAGGTGTTATTGCCATGGTATATATTATGAGACTCAAGCACAAGGCGGCTGGGGCACTCTGTGGAGGTCCTGAACGTTCACAGAGGAGTCTAGCCTTGGATTTGAAACAGGAAGTGAGGAGACAGGATTCCCACTGTAGGAAGACCTCGTTTGCACTGTTTTGGGCAGTCGACTGAAGGGCACAACGGCAGTTGCTGATGTGATTTCTCCTCCCTCACCCTCCTTGTGCCATCTGCTCCTGCATTATCCTCTCGGAAGCCCTTGTCACCAGAGCACACAGTATATGCTTTATGTTTTACTAGCTCTACACCTGCCTTTCCCAGCTAGGCTGTAAACTCCCTCAGGGCAAGGATTTTCTTTTTTTCCACTGTAGCATCTCCAGTGCCATCATATTAGTTGGCAAGTAGCAGGTGCTCAGCTAATATTTACTAACCAAACAGATGAACAGGTCAGTTTCTGGAATCAGAGAGAGTCACTGTTCTCCATACAAATGTAACAGTAATGGTTAAAAAAACAAAAGTAACAGTTTAGTGGGGAAACTGAAAACACCCTAAACAAGAATCGAAATTAACATCACCAATAAGGGACAGCAGGCATCCTGTGCTTCTGGATGCTCTTATGTCACACTGCAGCTGAGTCACCTAAATCTAATTATGAGAAAACAGATTGAAGTAGATATAATTAATGTCCAAATTGAAAGATATCCTCCAAAACAACTGGCATGTCTTCTTCAAAAGTATTAATAGTGTGAAAGAAATGCCCAAGAGCTGTTTCAGTCTGAAGGAGGCAAAGAGTCATGAAATGAGCTAAGTGTAGTCTGTTTTGCTGTGCAGGGAAGAAGCAGATTCTCTAAAGGACATTGAGACAATCGATAAAGTTAGAAAGCCTAGGAGGAGACAGAGGGTGAGGGTGTCTAACGTAGCCGCTCTGGGTACATTGTCAGGACTCACAAGCCTGTCATGGTGGCTTGAACCATGTCTTGTAACACAGGGCAGCGCAGAACAATCTACAAGGGTGAAAACAGTGGGAGTCAAGAGGTGACCAAAGCTGTGTGCCATGGTCCCTTGCCAGAGACTCTCTGGCTGTTATGTGACTCTGAACAGCACCCTAGTCTGAATGTCAATACTAGGTAGAAGGATATACTTAGGCTGCCTCTGGGGGTGGGATTCATATTTCAAAAAAACTAATAAAGGGGACAAGGTAAAAACTGACTGGTAAGGTGATCTCTTGCTCTCTGTACTGGGAATTCAATGAAGGGGCACTTAAATACTGAGGCATATCCCCAGCCCTTTTAAATATTTTATTTAGAGACAGGGTCTTGCCAAGTTGCTTAGGGCCTCCCTGAATTTCTGAGGCTGGATTTGAAATTGTGATCCTCCTGCCTCAGCCTCCAGAGCCTCTGGGATCATAGGCATCTTGCGCACCTCCATGTCTGGCAGGTACCTTGTTTCTTGCATTGACATTATTGATGGTTTCTTCTTGGTGGTCAAATTATAGTGAAAACTCAGAGGGGAAGGAGGAAGAATAAAATACCAAGTACTCAAATGATAGTTTCAGGGAGGGAGTGCAGGCTTTCTATTTTTCCACTGTAGCATCTCCAGTGCCATCATAATAGTTGGCAAGTAGCAAGTGCTCAGCTAATATTTATTAACCAAACAGATGAACAGGTTTGGAATCAGAGAGGGTCTGTTGTGTTGTTGGTGGGACTTCAGCCCAGTTCTTTGGGCTGACCCTGGTAATCAAGGAGATTCAGTGATGATGGACACTCATGAAGTGACTCTGCGCCTTCCTGGGACTGGCCAAACAATTCTTTGAAAAACCAGCTGAGATGCCTCATTAAATCTTGAACCACTAGAGGAAGCTTTAGAATTACATACCCATATACCTTAATTTTATGGAAATTGGAAAGTAATTTTGAAGCATTTTCAAAGAACATTTACTGAAGAAAAAAAGAGTTTCCTGATTAAACCCAAACTAATAAACCTGAATTAACATCATTATCAGGGTATCCCGATTTTTGAACCATTTCTTTGTTTGGCTGGAAGTACTTCTACAGGTGAGGTGAAAGATGAAGATTAGAAACCTGAGCTAATCAAGTGTTATTTTACTTGACTGTTTCTCAGTGGAGTATATAAATAATGTGTCAGAATTTTAAAGTGTAGTTTAAAATGCATTATGATATTAATGGAACCCAAACCAGAAGCCTTATGTAGATTAAAAGTGTTAATAAATGTAAAATGTTTAGAAAAATGCCTGATGGCAGGAGAGGACCCGGACGTACATGCCAAGAGACTTGAAGTGTTTTGATGATGAATTAGCGTTCTTTTGATTTGGCTTTTATTTTAAAATCTATTTCCATTTATTTGATTTGTTTAAAATGTGAAGTTTTTATACATCTTCTTTTATAATTGCTTTGGCTTCCAAAATATTTTATATTTTCTTATAATTTATTAGTAAATTTCTAGACACAGAACTAATAGAAGTTATTTGGAGAGTTTGGGACACGTGATTGTTAGACTTTCCCACAAATACTGTGAATTTAAGTGAGAAACAGATAAAGTAAAAGACATGTAGACGGTTTTCAACAGATCAAGTTATTTTTTTTTAATGGACTATATGAATTTAGCCCAAGCCATATGTTTAAAAGCTCTCATTTTGGCCCTAACTTTTAAATTTATTAACCAAGAGAAGAGGGAAAAACAATTGTGTCTCACAAATGGCCTCTACCCTTTTGCTCTACAACTAGTTTTAGGATAATTTAAAATATGTGACAAGCTCTTGTTACCACTTTTTCAGACTGTGAAAAAATGTGTAATTTTGTACTGTGCTACCACTGCTTATTTGCTGACATCCTGCCTACTTGGTGGTGGTGGTGGGGAGATTGATTGATTTAAGTACTACATATTAGGTTTGCTATGACTTAAACGTTAGTGGTCGTCAGTAATGATGAAACTTCCTCTTCCTTTCATCTTCTGTCATTCTTTTAGTGCTTTTTCGGTGCTGGTCACCCTGCTCAGTGCTTTCTACCATTTTGAAATATAATTCTCCCAACCTTTAAGATCTAGGTATTTAAAGTCTCATTTCACAAGTAAAGAAACTGAGGTTTATGAAAATCGGGTTTTCTGACATTCTTATCCAGGTGCATAGATATGAAAGCTTAATTCAATTAACCAGTTTTAAGGTTTTAAAAAAATAGAGAATTGGCATTAGGAAGGCTATTATTGTAAAACAAGAAAATAGCAAGAGTTGATGGGGAAGTGGAGAAATTGGAAACCTTATATGCAATTGGTGGGTCTGTAAAATGCTATAGCTGTTATGGAAAACAGTGTGACAGTTCCTCAAAAAAAATTAAAAGTAGAATTAATCCCACAGTGTCACTTCTGGGTATATTAACCTCCAAAGAATTGAAAGCAGGGTCTTGAAGAGAGATATTTGCACATCTGTGTTCATACCAGCATTATTCATAATAGCTAAGAGGTGGAAGCAACCCCCAAATTAATTGACAGATGAATGGCTACATAAAATATGCTATAGACACACAATGGAATATTATGCAGCCTTAAAAAGGAAGAAAAATTTGACACATGTTACAACACAGGTGAACTTGAAGACATTATGCTAAGTGAAATAAGCCTATTACAAAAGGACAAATACTTACAGGAGGTACATAGTTTTCAGGCGCTGGGGGTAGGGGGAATGAAGTTCTATTGTTTAATGGGTACAGAATTTCAGATGGGATGATGAAAAAGTTCTGGAGACAATTGGTGATGATGGCTGCACAGCAATGTGAATGTTCTTAATGCCCAGAATAATATACTTAATAAAATCTATCATCTTAACCATGTTATGTGTATGTTGCCATTAAAAAATACATTTAAAAACGAGGAAAAACTTGAATTGATTGGCTGTGAACTTTTCCTTCTGAAGAATTCCCTCCTGTGACATATTTCACAAATGAAGATATTCCAACACCCTCACAGATTGGTTGGAGAAGCAAGGGGTGGGAAGAGATCCAGACCTTGGGTTTGATTTTGCTAACCCTCAACTTGCTCCAAGTCTGCATTTTCTTTATCATGTCCAATTCAAAACAAGTGCACTTTTCTTAGGAACTGAATTCTCTGGAGGGTGATATCAGCATACTTTCACTCTGAGTGTTTTTAGCAGCCTGAGAGGGAAAGCAAAACCAGAAATAACTTGGGGCTCACATTCAGATAGGTTAAGTGGATATTTCCAGAGTGAAACCTATAACCAGGAGCCCTGTGCTTCAGGTCTGTGCAGTGTTAGGGGTAGGTGGGTGGATCATCTGGTCTGTGTGGGTCAGCTGAAGGTTGTGGAATCTAGCTAGTGCTCACTTGGCTCTTGACCTACCTTACAGAAGCTCACAGGGTCCATTCCGTTCTACAGGGGAATACTCAGTGTGATAGCCCGGGAGCCTGTTGTCCTGTCTCTCAGCTTTACCACTGCTACAGTTCATTGGTGTTGTACTTGTGAAGATTGGACCCGCGTGTTTCTTGTTAGTCCACAGCTGTTTGAGTTGTCAGTGGGTGAGGTACCAGCAGTGTGGTGGTGATGAAGCCCACACTTCCAGTGTGGAAGGATCCTTCTTCAGAGCCTGCTACTTGTAAGTGCTGGAAGTTCAGCAAAGGAGCACTGTGAGCATGTGGCAGAGACTGCCCTCATTTTGGGGGGAGTCAGGAGCGGATCCAGAGCTCTTCTAGTGATGATGATTAAAGAGAGACTTGGAGAGGTTTGCTTTGAGGACTCTGGACCTAGTTCTAATGATAGTGGGGATTTGTAACTTTTCTGTGGGAGGTGGGGTGGAAACTAGAGTCATTTCTCCTTATTGCCCCTTTAGGGTCACTTATTACTAATGGGTGGAAGCTAGAGTGGAATTTGGAAGACAATAGAGGAGGCCATCTCAGGTTCATGCCTGACAATGATGGCAACTATTCTAGTTGACCTGCCTGTGGAGGGCTACCTGCATACCAACAGCTTTATGTGCCTTATCCTCACTGTAGCTCTGTGAGCTGTAGTTGAGTGGCGTTCCTGGTGCCATTTTGTAAATGGGGACCTCCAGGATCAGGCTTAACAGTTTGTCTAAGTTTGAATAGCTCATGCTGAATGGATCTGGAATGGTCCGGGACTAGGTGCTGGTAAGTAGGAACTGTTTTTATTCTCCCAATATCATCTTATCTCCTGGAATATGGTGTAGGAAGGTTGAAAAATGCTCTAAATGGGGATGGGGGGCATGTGGCAGCTATGTCTGGCTGGCTATCCCTACTTGGAATATATGACAGCCACTGCACATTATCATCCTATGCTGGCCTAAGTTTTGTTGAGGAATGGGTCATTTGGGGGCATTTACAAGTGCTGTGTGTGTCATTGCTTTTCTGGGTGGTGTTTGGGGGTGGTAGTGGGGTGTGGTGGCATAGGGTAGGGGTGGTGATAGAGTACATCATGTGACTCTGTTTAGAATAGCTGTGTGTGGATATTTACTGATGTGAACAGGTTTAGGCAATTCCTCAGGCATTTGGCTGGGGCATAAAGAACAGCCCGCAACCAGCAGAGTGCTTTTTATATCACGTGCAGTGAATGTGCTTGGCACTACGGCCAGTTTGACAATAAAGGCAACAAGACATTTAGAGCCATTAAAGAATCGTTTATGCCAGAGTACAAAAATGGACTTTTTGGATGCGTTGTGGGTCTGTTTCCTGCAGGCTGCTGCCAAACATTTGCCTGATGCACTCACAGTTAGGAAAGGTGGTTGGCAATTCTGTAGAGGAGTACGAAGCTGCATCATCTGCCTGCCTTGGTCCTCTTGTCATTTCATACGTTGGGATCAAAATAAAGGAAAACTGATAGGTAAGGAACACTGGCTCTTTTATTAAAGAGAAATTGCTTCTTGTTTCTAAATTTCAAAAATGAAATATATACATATAACTTTAAAAAGTTGGCCAAGCAACATAGAAGTATAAGGAAAGTGAAAATCTTCCTTTTTGCCCCAATTCTTCCTTCTTTCCTAGAGAAAGTTTCAATTTTCTTTCTTTCTGTCCCCCCCCCCACACACACACACTGGGGATTGAACCCAGCGGTGCTTAACCACTGAGCCGTATCTCCAGCTCTTGTTTTCACTTTTTATTTTGAGACAGGGTCTCACTAAATTGCTTATGGCATTGCTAAGTTGCTTAGGCTGTCTTTGAACTTGCAATCCTCCTACCTAAGCCTTTAGAGCTGCTCGAGATTACAGGCATGTGCCACCGGGCCCAGCATGAAAGTTTCAATTTTCTGATTTGTATTTTTCCATGAATGTTCTGTGCAGATCCAAGTATCTTCTGTGTGTAAAATGCATACTGTTCTAAATTTTGCTCTTTTCCTTTCATAATTCTTCTTGGAGATAATTCTGTTTCAGCCCATGAAAATCTAATTGTTTTAATAAGTATATAATTTCAATCTATGGAAAGACCAGAATTTATTTGACGGGTCCCCTATTTGGACCTTAAAGCTTTTATAAACAACAGTGAGGGGAATATATTTATGTTCCTTATTTTCCATCTGCCTCCATATATCTGCAGAATAACTTCTATGTTTAGGTATACATACATTTAGAGAGGTTTACTCTTGGGCTTTGTAAAACTAGATTTTAAACATATACTGTGTGAACCACCAGTCATCTTTTAGAAGTTAGCTTGATTAATGTGGTTTCCATTCCTCTTGCATTTGTGAAAATGTGCTGATTAAATATATCACATTCTATTGAAACATTTTCCCACAAAATCAAGGTATTTTAACCCAATTTATTTCAGGGCAGTACAGTTTAATCATTAATAAGTCACCCCCTCACAGAGACTTCACAGTCTTGATTCTGACCCCTGAGTACCCCATTACAATCTAAAAACTACTAGCTAACCACAGTGAGCACGGGGACCATTCACTTTGCTGGATGAGGAGCTTTGTAATTCTTGAGAACTGTGCTGAGTGTCTGTTAGTGGAAAGTCCTGAGCTTCGGAGGACCTGCAGCTGATTGTGGGTAAAGGATTGCATTGCTCTATTATTTCTTTTTATCTATCTATCTATTTATTTTTTTGAATGTAATTCTTTCATAATTCTTCTTGGAGATAATTCTATATCAGCCCATGGAAGTCTAATGGTGGGTACTGGGGATTGAACTCAGGAGCACTCAACCACTGAGCCCCAGCCCCACCCTATTTTGTATTTTATTTAGAGACAGGGTCTCACTGAGTTGCTTAGCACCTCGCTGTTGCTGAAGCTGGCTTTGATCTCCTGATCTTCCTATCTCAGCCTCTTGAGCCGCTGGGGTTACGGGCATGTGCACATTGCTTTATTTTTCACCTGCACAGTGGGTCATCAGTTCATGAGACATTTTTGTTTCAGCTTCATGCATGTTTACCAATCTGCTATTGAGGTCTTAAACTTATTACTAGTTTCAATAGATTTATGCAAATGTTGTTTGCTAGTTTTGACTGTCTTTCCAAAGTTTATCTTAGTGGGAGGGTGTGAGGGTATTTGAAAAACTGGTACTGGATTTTGTTGTTGTTTCCGACTTAGATATTCCAGCATGTCACCTGGAGTTTGGAACCTGGGCTTTTTTGCCACTTAATCCTCTGGACTATTGACATATTGTATTGATCCACTGTGGAAAACACAACGTAGAAAACACCTGTGGGAAACACCTGGAAACCTCTAGGTATATTGCTATTAAGATTTTTTTTAACATCAGTTTTCAGATTATTTTGAAAGACAGTTTGTTAAAATGTCAATATCACTAATAAATGAACTCTACTTCTTTTAACTAATTATTTTTGTCAAGGCGATCTGATATAAGTGTAGTTACTAGGCTTTTGAAAATGCATGCCTGGGTTTCATAACTCAGTCTGGAGAGACCATGGAGTGGAATCACTCATTAATAATTAGGCCTGCACCAATATTAACATCATCTAAATTGTATTGAGCCACTGTTTATCAAATTGCTGCAGCTTACCTGAGTTCTTCCTGGATGAGGAAGCTGGAGAACTTAAACAGAGTACATAAGGGCCCACAGTTATTAGGAAGTCGAACCAGGACTTGCTCCAAAGCCCATACCATGTTCTCGTACCTTAGTCTCCACAAGAATTCTTTAAGGTCAGTAATTTTATTCCCATTTTACCTTTCAGAAACTCAAGGATCAGGATTAAATGATAGGTTTTTCACAGCAAATTAAGAACCATGTGGTCTGAAGCCTAGATTCCTCACAGGTGTTACTTGAGACAGACCCATAGGTGGGCCTGTCCCACACATTTGAGGATATTTAGCTTCCCTGGACTTTACCCTCTAAATATCAATAGGGACCTCAAGACTGTGCCCTCTCTTAGTTTGAATGTCTTTTACGAGGTGTCATATTTACATTTCTTAATTTCAAAGCTTATCTCTTAACATTACACTACATTTCCTCCCATAGCAATTTTTAAATCAACAGTAATCAAACTCAACTCTTGATCATAATTTGGAATACTTAGAATAAGTGGAATAATTGTAAATGTAAATCATTTTAATCCAGAATCAGAGATGAGAGCATCTCACCGGATTCCCTGATTTACAGATTTAACCAACTCCTTTGTTCTGTCTTCAAGTCCCTGAGAGTAGAAGTAGAAGGCAGATTGTTAACTGACTGGATTCAGCCCACATCCTGAACTCAAGATTGGGGCCTTTTTTTTTTTTTTTTTAATTTTTTTATTACTGGTTGACTTCAGTTTAATGTATCTGACTGAGCCATGTTTGTTTGTTTCTTTCCTTCTCTCTCCCCCTCTCTTCCTCACTCTCTCTTTTGCAGTACTGGATATCTAACCCAGGGGCACTGTACCACTGACCTACCTTTATTAAAAAGGTACCCTGCTTAAAAAATTTTGAGACAGGATCTTTTTTCCTCCTCCTCCTCCTCCTCCCTTTTTTTTTAAATTGTTGATGGACTTTTATTTAATTAATTTATTTATATGTGGTGCTGAGAATTGAACCCAGTGCCTCACAGATTCTAGGCAACTGCTCTACCACTAAGCTGCAACCCCAGCCCCCGAGAAAGGATCTTTCTAAGTTGCCTAGGTTGGTCTCCAACTTGGCTATCCTCTGCCTCAGCCTTCTGAATCGCTGGGATTACAGGTGTGCACCATTGGGCCTGGTGCCAAATTTGTTTTCTGATGAGTGATTTTGGCCTGTCAGAGGGAGAAGTTGGGAGGGTTGATGTAATTGAGTTGAAACAGCACACCATGAAACTTCAGAACCTGTTTGTGGATATTTTGGAAAAGATTTTTCAAACATGGTCTTATCCTTAAGCAGTTCTATCATACTGACAAACCTGATTGCCTACATAGGACTTGTCACTGGTACCTTAGCATGTATTTGGGAAGCAGGCTTCCCCAGAATTTAGTAGATGAAAATATATTGAATAATCTTATATATCCAAATCCTGAAAGTTCCCATAGAAGGAAAGAATTTTTGGTGAATGAAAAAATGTTACTATTTATAAGAGTACCCACTTGTTCGAGAGAATTTGTTGAATGTTTTTGCTGTGTGGAAGATAGACTTACAAGTTCTGTGGATGAATGGATGTAGATTTTTGCCTGTTGTTTCTGGTGTTGTTGGTTTTCACATCCTTTCTGATTGTCAGTGAAAGGTAATTATAAAAGATGACTTTCTTACATCCACTTAGGTAACTAGAACACTCTTTGTCCACTTTCAGGGTTAAAGGCTAGTTCTGGTAAAATACCTTCTTTTCCTCACAACATCAGTCCCACTTGTTTAATAGTGTGCCTATCAAATATGAAATGTATTTTGGAACAGATTTAATAAAGAAGTTGATTCATTATTGAGGGAAGGTCACCAAACAATTATAATCTTTTTAAGAAGCATCTTTAATCTCATGGAGTTGGTGGGGCATGAAATTGGGTCACAGTGAATCAGTTAAACTGCAGTATGGGGAAACTGTGACCAATGAAGAAATGTCTTGTGATGAACAATAGGAGAGCATTTTGCAGGCTTTGGAGTAAACCACCTCCAAGCCCCCAAATAAAGATTTGGGGGTGTTGGCGGGATATGTGTTTCTTACTGACAGTGGGAAAGACTAGTTCACTAAAACTGTAATACATTTTCATAAGTGATCAAAAATCAGAGATGTTTTGAAATCACCTAATTCAAAATAATTGTCTTTTTTATTCTTGTATAGGGAATGGGAATGTAACCTGGGAAAATGTGTTTGAATTGTTAACTCACTTGTAAACATCTAGGTCAAGAGTTATTTTATCTCTCTTTTAAGATCATGAGGGAGAGACCACTGATTCAAAGTCCTGATGTTGGGAATTTCTTAAATAAAGCAAACAATAGATTTAGGATATCTCCTGGAGTTGTTCATTCTGATTTCTGTATATATCATCTTTACCCATAACTGTAGTCCATTACAGTAATTTGTAATCATAAAAACTTTTTTTGTATGTGTGATATTAGGGATTGAACCCAGGGCCTTGTGCATCCCAGGCAAGAACTCCACCACTGAGTAATTGATAATTTTAATGATAATCTTGATTCATGAAGACCATATGTAAATTGGGTTCAGGGGTTCTTGTTTAAAAAATCAGAAAGTATGGCAAAATATATTTAAGGAGATGGGAAAACTTTTAGGATACACTATTAGTACAAATAACTTGTGAAAATTTATGCATATGTGCACTTAATTTAGTAAAACCCAAATATGTTTCCCAGAAGTTTTTAGAAAAATCACTCCATAAAACAGTAATCCGGCCATATTCCCCCCACCAAAAAAAAAAAAGCGGGGGGGCGGGGAGATAAATACAGTGACAAAAATGTAGAATAGGGCTGGGCACAGTGGCACGCACCTGTGATCCCAGTGGCTGGGGGGTGGGGTGGTGAGACAGCAAAAAACAACTCAGTGAGACCCTGTCTTTGAATACAAAACAGGACTGGGGATATGGCTCAGTGGTCAAGTGCCCCTGAGTTCAATTCCCAGTACTCCTCACCCCGAAATGTAGAATAATAGCTAATAGTTTTATACCCTAGAAATATGTTCATATGTTGTGACATGGAAAATATAAAACAGTAAATATAGTCCTGAAGGATATAGAAGATTAGTATATAGAATATAGCAAAGTATGCAAGCAAATAAATAAAAATTATACA
Source organism: Marmota marmota marmota (assembly GCF_001458135.2). Classification (NCBI taxonomy): domain Eukaryota; kingdom Metazoa; phylum Chordata; class Mammalia; order Rodentia; family Sciuridae; genus Marmota; species Marmota marmota. The sequence goes on from NW_026000000.1 coordinate 4,620,578, forward strand.
GAATGCAATCAAGCATTTATTTAACAATATGTGTTGGGTACAGTTCTTTAAGATACACATTAGGGAATCAAAGAGCCACTTCTGGTGCTGGTCTCAAAGACTAGAAAGAAATTATTCAAAATGGTAGGTGCTTCTTACCAAGGATAAGGTTATCAGTATTTTTTTTCCCCAGGAATGTTTTTATTTTCTAAATATTGTTCCAAGAACTTTTACTTTTGCAAACAGGGGTGAAGTAAGGCAGGGGAATGTATAATATGTTCTAGAAAGATTTTTCAATTACCAAAAGAGAAAATAAAATATCCAGGCCAGAAAGTTACTTTTTTTTTCACTTATATAAGTCCAATATACTGTTAAATAACTGAACCACTTGAGGATTTCTGTCTTAACCTCCTGAGGGGCACGATGCTTTGTAAACCTTGACTGCTGCTGCTTTAACCATACGGATTTAGTTCATCATGGCAGTGAGTGAATGTAAGAATGATTCTTGTGTAGATTCAGAGAGTCAGGTGAAGCTTTTTTTTGGTCCCTGGCTGACCTATATGGACACTTATTTTTTAGCTGAGAAATACATGCAGTGGAGGGAACCCAAGAGCCTAGTTAAGTGCATCAGTTTCTTTAGGACATTAATTTGCTTTAGAGTTCTGAGAAATAAGAGCTTGTGAATTGTTGGAGATTCATAGCAGCCATCAGCATATTCAAGGCTTTGAGACATTTTTGGAGCAAAGAAAAAAAGGTAATTGCAGCCAAAGGAGGGGTTTCAATGGGACATGACTGACATCTAGGAAGGGATGGGCAGGGAGGAGAGAATGGCAATTGAAGAAGGGGAAGGAGTGACCAAGGTGACTCCCAGCCAGTTCCAGGAGTTTGTGAAACCTTCACTTCTCCAAACTAACTATGTGGTTGCAACAGGGTCAGTTTTACATATTCATGAAGGTTGACATTGCTTCTGTTGGGATGAATTTTTGTAACTTTGAAAAGTTGTGTTTAAAATCACACTTTTTCTAAATTACACAAGCAGATCCCTTTCAAGTCTCAGTAGGGGATTGTTACTTGCAAGAATATTTGTAATTTCAACTGTGTAAATCCGTTGTGTAAATGTATTTCATGCATTATGTTTACTTATATCAAGAAACTCCTCTGTTGAATTTTCAGTTGATGGGTTTTCTTATTTAGAAAAAATTAATCTTATAATTAACCTCCTACTATTTGTTTCTGTAAAGAGAAATCTATTTCTTTTTAATGTTTGTACTATTTCCTTTCAAAGAAATCTTATCAAGATCTGAGTAGAAAAATCATAAGCCCTTATTTTGAGAAGTTTAAAGGTCTGGAGGAAATTAAAGGAGAATTTGAGGAACTGGGCAAAGAAAATCCAAGAACCCTGAAATTATCAGTAGATAACAAAATTAATTGATGTCCAGAGAATAATAAAATGTAGTTTTTGGGGTTATCTTTTATTCCAGGCATCTCTACTGGACAAAGTTTATTTTCAGTGCTGTGGACAATTGCTTTGAACTTCTGCCAGTGACAGAGTCAGTCAGAGGTGCAGAGCCTTAGTGACTCAGATAATCCCCACAGGCCCCTCCAGATAATGTCTAGCACACCACTGAAAGGACACTTTGGAGTCTCTTGCTCATTTCCAAGTCCCGGACAGTTTTTCCTGATATTCTTTAAAAACTATTTCTTGAGCAATTTCATTCACTGAATGGTTACAGTTTTAGACTCTGACATAAATGCTCTTTTTATTTATGTTAAAAATATCAAGAATATTCCAGATAGGTATTTGGAGTTCCGGTGTCTTGTATTGCTACCATGGCCTTCACCCCCAAAGTGGAGTACTGAAAATATTATAGTTAAGGTTGTAGGCACTATTTCTTCTCATCTAAATATCTCCTCTAATGACTAATTGAATAACACTCTCTGCTGTTTAGTTTCTTTAAACTAAGGGAGAGGCAGGGCATTCAGTATAAGTATGTATTTTTAATGAAAAAAATGTAGAAATAAAACAGTATGAGAAATTTTAATTTTCTGTGTACATATAGCTGAAATGAGACAGCCTGGGAACTGATTTATTTAAGAATATTTATGTGCAATGCCCATTGTAAAAATCCCAGCAACTTGAGTGGCTTGATCCCAAGTTACAGGACAGACTGAGTGACATAGCAACATGCTGTCTCAGAATGAAAAAAAAGGGGGTTGGGGATATAGCTCAGTGGGATAGTGCTACTGGTTTAATACCCAGTACCACACATGCACACCTCCCCCCACACCAAAAAATTTTTAGTGGGAAAATTTGTTAGTTTTAATTATGAATTTAATATTTAATAGGATGAAATTTTGTTTCTTGTCATATGACAGCCCATATAGTAACAAATATTTTCCAGTACTGCCCCTCAAACTGTCATTTACTTTGTGAAGGAATTGATACATCAGATGCTATCTATACTGGGATTATAAACCAGAGATAATTTAGAGACATTCTCAAAAATTGACTTCTTACTATCAGTGAGAACCCTGAGGAAAGAAATTGAAAAGTGATAAATGCATTTCTTTAAAAGCTATACCTCTGATGTCTTACTAAGTGAAATAAGCGATTTCCTCCGTTTATCTAAAAGAAGGTAATTATTTCTTAAAGAAACATGTCTTTCTATAAAAATTTAACGTAGGTTACCGTCATAAACTTCGGTGGTGGTTGTTATTGTTATTGTTACAAGTCAGCTGAGTTTCACTTGAGAAAAGGTAGGAGGTAAGGATGTCTCAAAACTCCCAGGTTAGGAACCCACTGGGCTCCAATTCTAGATCCTGCTGTGTGTGGCAGAGACATCTGACTGGTGACTTCCTTTAGAGTTTCTTGATTTCCATTCTTGAGGCAAAGAATTAGATTGGTTGAGTCTATCATTTTAGCCATAGGCTCCTGGCCAGTTTCAATAACTTTCTTTGGGTTAGACTTTCCTTCACATCCAATCAACTGTGTGTGTGTGTGTGTGTGTGTGTGTGTGTGTGTGTGTGTGTGTTTGTGTCAAGTGATACAGAAATGGCAGTTAAAAGATAACTTGACTAGAGGTTGTGGCAGAATCCCCAGAAAAGGGAGTAGTTGAAGAGATACCTGAAATGTGTGTCTGGTACAAATCCAATTTGAATAAGTTAGTTGATTCTTGCTTAAAAACATTTTCATTAATCTACCTTGGAATTATGTTTATGCACACACCCATAGCCCCTTATTTTTTGCCAGTGCTAGGAATTGAACTCAGGACCTTGTACATGCTAAACATGGATTCTACCTCTGAACTTCTTCCCCAGCCCTCAGATTTTGTATTTTAGTTTGTTTTTATATTGGGCTATACTTGGAATTTCTTATGGGTCCATCTTATTATTTGCTTGCTAAATTTTGCCTCTTTTAGAAATACTTTCAAATGACTTTCAAAGTTTATTATGGTGACTTGTTTTGAATTTTCTTTTGAAGTTATAAGGTTACTTCAAAGTATTTTACAAGTATTTGAAATTGCAAAGTTCTCATTGTTCAATGAGTTCCGTTAATTTCCAGTAAATACCTATTCTTCTCCATATTTAAAAATAATCCAGACTCAAAAGGCAAGGCACTTAGTTTTCAAGTCATTAAATCACTGCACAGTATGCGGTGTGTTTGGGATGTTACATGACTTGTGCTTGTGAGACATTGTATTACTATTTCAAGAAGAGGCTACTTAGATTATGGTAGATTAAACAGTGTAGAGAATTATTTTTAAAAATTAATGGTGATTAATCCTTCTTAGGTTAAAAAATTATTTTTGGTAGAGGAAAAAGATTATAAAATGGGCTGGGCATGGTGGCACATGCCTGTAATCCCAAAGGCTTGAGAGGCTGAGGCAGGAGAATCACCAGTTCAAAGCCAGCCTCAGTAATTTAGTGAGTCCCTAAGCAAATTGGCAAGACCCTGTCTCAAAATAAAATATAAAACAAAAGGGCCGGAGATTGGCTCAGTGGTTAAGCGCCCCTGAGTTCAATCCCTTATTAAAACAAACAAACAAGTAGTATAAAATGGACGGTACATTTTCAAATGTAATATGAAACGAATTACTTAATTACCAATCCAAAGTTTATTGGTGCACATGTAATATTTTGAGAATAAAGTTTTATTATGTCAGAAAAGATTGTGTGGACAATTTCTCCATTATTGCAAACATATTTCTATGGCTTGCTGTAGGCCAGGTGATGGGCATGGATTAACAGTGTGGGGACAAATCGTGGGAGGACATTACAGGGAACTGTAGGAGCAAACATCTAGTAATGCAATTTGTCTCTTGAGGTGGGTAGTAATGAAGTGTTGAAAAGAATAACTGAATGTGGCAAGTAAAGATGATTTTATGGTTAACTGAGAATCTTGATTTGATATAATTGGTAATGGACAAATGCATATGTTTTTACTGGGTGCTTTTGCCCTTAAGAAGCTATGGTTGATAACATGAGGAAGATCATTTTGGCACAACTATGGTAGGGATTTAAAAACAGCCCAAAATGCTGTTATTAAATTGGAGGCAGGGCATTGCCCAAGTGGCCCTCATTGACAAGACCTGTGATGTTTGAAAACTACTTCTTCAACTTGTAAAAGTTCTAGGAACCTCAGTTGCGTGTGGGGCAGCTTGTGAAAGGTAAAATAGGGTTTGAGATTTGTCTCTGGAGGGGAAGGTGTAATTTGAAAATTAGTTTGAATTTAAAAAACACTTTTTGTTTGAAGTATTCTGTTCTGTGTCCCATATGCTTCAGTTATCACCAGTGAACCAACTGGGAAAGGTATTTGGCAGTCTCACAGGCTTGTGTGATGGGTTCAAATGAGATGCACAAAATATGTAGGGATTGTGTCTTTCCCCTAACATGGAAGGGGATGTGTTAGTTGATGTTGTTATTTATCATAGCGAATGGAAATGTGATTACTGGGTGTGCTGTTTTTTTCTGTGCTAAACCTTGAGTCCCTTCAGGGAAGCTGCACTTCTACCTTGATGCCCAATAAATGTTGGTGGAATGAGGGCATAAAGTCCCTTATCTTTCCTCAGCACTTGGTCACTTTTGGTGGGAAGAGAGAGGACCCAATGTTTACTTTGAGGTCACACTCAAAACTGGATTTATTTCCACACTTTTACTGATTCTATTTTGTTCCCCAAAATTTAAATTTCCCATTTCCTGAAGCATAGTTGTCAGTATTTAGAGTAACTACCTCCTTAAGTGTGTGGTATCTTTCTCTGGAATTAATTCTCCCAGATTCTCTCATTCATCCCCCACATTTAGTAGATGGCAATTTGTAAAATCTGTCCTTTTCTGCTGGGCAGCCTGTCCAAAACTCCTCTACTCAAGTGCCCTTACAGAGGAAAAGGAAAAGGAAAAGCTGCTTCAGAGGCAAGCTGAGAACTTGATAAGCTCCCAGGGTAGTTAATAGATGACCTTTTATGTTTTGTATTTTGTTTTATGTTTTGGCCAAGCCCCTCAGAGAAAAGAGCTCTGTGAGTCACCTAACAGAATCCTGATGGGCTCTAAGTTCCGGCAGGCTTGAGGAAGGGCTGGGAGAAGACATCCAACTTTTCCCTTGTATTATTCTTTGAATCTGGAAAAAGTAAGAATGCAGCAGAGTGAAGGACAGATTTAGGCTTTCCTTGAGGGTAATGGAAAGTCATTCTCCTTTGTGAGGAGAGTTGGAACCAGCTGCCAGCAAGAGGAAGCCTCCTGGGTGACTTTGGCAAGAGACTGCAACTTTCAGTCCCCAAAGCTGAGACCATGCCCAAGGCTTTCCAGTGACTCGCCAGATAGTCAATGTTCTTCTCCAAGCAGAGGAAAGGAAGGGATGGATCAATGAAACTGTCTTTACTAAGAGTTAGACATTAAAGGAAGAAGATGCAAGCTTTGTATAAAAGAAGAAAACACCAGCTTTGTACCTTAGATTTTATATTCTTTTGAGTCAGGCTCTAATTTGCATAACACTCTGTTTATAAGTAAGAATGAGAAGGTTTTCAGTGTGTTTTATTATTCTAATAAAGTACAGTTTTAATGGAAAAATATTATTAAATTGATCTTGTGCTGTTACTGGTCTCTCGGTATTATTCATGTCTAATTACATGCCATCTTCCCCTGAGAAGAAGTAACTGAACTATAATAACTAGGTCGGGACATGGCTGTCAAAAATGAAGCATGCCTGCTGCAATTTCCACGTCACACATCCATGGCACACAGTGGCAACACAATGGCAGCTGATTTGAGCACTTTCAGTGTTGCTTCTGGGCAGCCACCACCAATCAATCAGTCTCAATCAATCAATCAATCAATCAATCAGTCATGTTGACCTCTAAGATGAAACTTTTGCCCTCCATCATTTAAGAGGAAGTAATCAGCATCGAAAGGGCTGGCCCTCCAGATGCAAATTTGTAAAATGGGAATTTGCCAGTGCTTTGTAGAATGTTGGGAACTTTAATCTTTTCTCTCCTCAGCCTTGGTGCTTAAGCCCATTCATTTTTACCCTTGGAAACTTCTACTCCAGTGTGTTTTTCTTGAAAGCAAGTCACCAGTAATAAACACATAGAAATTCAAAGATTGCTACGCCAGATTTTTTTTCAGATTAGGAGAAGGGCACCAGATTGTGCCCTGTCCCTCCATCAGTATTCTTCTGAATGTCATTGCATTTATGTCTACAAAGATTTTCACCTCACTTTTTACTCAGTCCTGATTGAAACTTTAGAGCTATGGCCTTCTAATTTAGGATGTTTTTTTCCCCAGAAGCTCTATCATGCGTGGTATGCATAGTTAACTTGCTCATTCATACAGTCCTTGAAAAAACTTTTATCTTCACGAAATGTATCCATTGAAAAGCAAGCCCGCAGCTTTCACTATGCATTCCCTGTGCTAGATCCCATATATGGAAGATCACCAGAGTGCTCTCAGCTGCTTTAGCAGTTATCTAATCTATAAGGCCTATTTTTGTTCCCTGTCCTCAAGCCACTTGCTAAGAAAATACTTCTTCCACTTCACAGAAGGAAGGGATGTCAATATCCTTTACTTGTGATGATCGCAGAAACAATTTGGAACTAGAAAATAGTGAAAGGACCACTAAATGCTTTGAAATTGAGGAGAACATTCCAGTACATTCATCATTAAGTCAGAACTGACTTACTTGTACAACATTGTACCCTGAAGGAATTTGTCAGACTTGATTTGGAACCCTGTCCCACCTTCTCAAAGTGCAACCTTGATTTTTTATCTTAGACATGTTATATCATCTTTGAGCCTAGTGTGTGTGTCTGATTGAGTTGGGGTTTCAACCTTTTCACTCCCTCCCCCAGTATTCTTGTAGGACTACATGGAGAGGTATTTGATGACTCCTGACAGTCATAGTTGTTGTCACTGAGATACTATTTTGTATTTACCAATGAGAATACAGGAAGACCTTATTGACAGCTAAATGTCTTTAATGTGTCCTGTTGTCTTTAAATAAGATATATTTGTCTTATTTTACTCTCTCTCTCTCTCTCTCTCTCTCAAGGGCAGAATGGAAAGTTCCCTTTTTGAATTGCATTCCCATTTTGGCCCTGCTTTTTGAAAGTACTTATGATGGAAATTAAATAGCCTTGTGGGTTTGTCATGTTGGTGGAAGGTGGCGTTTTCAATAACTCTGGTGGTAATTTGCCTCTCTGCATTTGTGACTATCTCTGAGGGCCATCATGTTCTTTTGGTGTCTCCTGTTGCAGAGGGAAAATGTATAGTGCAATAAAACCAGTTAATGTTTCAGAAGATTATACCTTGGGAGTGTATGGGTTCCTGTGGAAACCCTTCTTGGAGGTACAGAAAGATAACTGGACTTACTCTATGGGTGACAGAACCATTTGGTTTTTGGAATTCAGATGACGTTTTGGATCCTGCATAACTGATTCTTTTTCTTTAAATGATTCATGGGCAGGACCAAGACAACATGTTCTGTATCTAATCATGTGGCTTTGTTTCTGAGAACACTTCCCTTTCTGTTTATGTAGACTCTAGCCCTGCATAAAATCTTGAAAGAGGAATAGCTTTGCCTCACCTACTGACATTTTTGAGTTTATACACAGTCCTTTTTTTTTTTAATTTATTTTTTAGTGTTAGGTGGACACAATAGCTTTATTTTATTTTTATGTGGTGCCGAGGATCAAACCCAGTGCCTCACACTTGCTAGGCGAACACTCTACCACTTGAGCCACAACCCCGGCCCCTGTACTGCTGTTTTGAGACAGTTGTTATCTGTAGACTGGGGGATTGAAAGGCGAGTGATTCACCTGAGATGGAAATTCAACCAAGAGATTTTATTGGGGGGCTGCCTGAAAGGGAAGAAAGGAGAGGAAGAAGCAGCAGTATGAGTCTGTAACCTTCAGTTTAACAAGGGTTGCTTTGGCGATGTGGTGGGTGCTGATTGGCAGGGTGACCGGCGAGTGGACACTGTGTCCCATGGTATTAGTTGAGAAAACTTTTGACTTTGGTGCCCTTTGGAGAGGAGGTGGAGGGGTAAGGGATTATGAGATGTACTTAATTGGGGAGAAACCAGATGGGGGAAATAAAACCAAAAGGCAAGGTCTCCCACACACCCAACAGGGAGTGAAACAGTTTTCAAAGGAATTGGAGGGTCAAGCAGGTTGCTACATTAGTATCATGGTCTAGCTTCTGGCACAGACAAGATAGGTTATTATCTTTACTTGATAGTTGTTTTTGCATCTGTAGAAAGAATGCCAAACCCCTTCTGGCTCTTTCCTTTATCCCCTCCATCCTTGCCTTATCAAGTCTTGGGCACAGCAGAACATTCATTCTGGACATCAGGAAGACCCTTTTCTTTCTATTTCTCCCATGAAACTGTTTCTCTGCCCTGCAGTCTCTGGAGAACTTGCAGGTTGACCTCATACAAGCAACCGACCAGCCAAAACACCTTCCTTAGACATAGGAGCATTTTTCTGAAATAATATCACCTTGGAGCTATCCTACTTTTCTCTCCCTAAAGCATTTTATTTTGATCCAGGTACAGAGATTCTTAGACTGCTAGATAGATCCCTGAATAATAATGATCCCTAATAACCTCAACAGCAGGCAAGACTACTATGTGGTGTTTGAAGTCAGGGCCAGGGCAATATTGACCTTTTGGAAGAGTAGTGGCTATTGTATGTTCATGTTTTAGTCAGCTTTTTTTTTTTTTTTTTTTTTTTTTTTTTTTTT
>NW_026000000.1:4629983-4632922 GCF_001458135.2 Marmota marmota marmota
GTTTTTTTTTTTTTTTTTTTTTTTTTTTTTTTTTTTTTTTTTTGCTGCTGTGACTAAAAGGATCCAACCAGAACAATTGTAGAGGAAGAAAAGTTTATTTAAGGACTCATGGTTTCAGAGGTCTCAGTCCACAGACAGCAGGCTCCATTCCTCTGTGCTTGGGGTGAGGCAGAACATCATGGTGGAAGTGTGCCAGAGGGAAGCAGCCCATGTGATGATCAGGAAGCAGAGGGAGAGGTTGCCACTTGCCAGATAGAAATATATGCCCCCAAAGAACCACTTCCTCCAACCACACCCTGTGACTTCAGTTACCACCCAGTTCATCCCTATCAAGAGATTAATTCACTGATTAGGTTAAGACTCTCACAACCCAATGATTTCTCCTCTGAACCTTCTTGCATTGTCTCACATGTCAGCTTTTGGGGGAGACCTCACATCCAAACCACAACAGTTCACTTTAGCAGAATTTTGGATTTTCTTTATGAATGTAATCTAATAAAAATGTTTATTAAAAAGGTATCTTTTCCCTTTTATATAGTACTGTAATTCACATGTGAAAGTCTTTCATGAAATGAAATGAAGAAGCAGTTTTAATCCTTTAGTGTGATTGAAGGATTGAAGTCTGTGTATAAATTTTTCGACCATACACCTGTGGACACGGTCTGAGTTGTTCCACTTAGCTTGCTATTGATTGCATTTTTGTAGAAATGAAAATTTAAACATTTTGTTACCCCTTTCTATTTCAGAGTTGTAGTTCTTTTTTGGGTATTTGGAATTGAACCCAGATGTGCTTTACCACTCAGCTACATCCCTAGCCCTTTTTATTTTTTGAGACAGGGTTTGCTACATTGCTTAGGGCTCGCTAAGTTGCTGAGCCTGGCCTTGAACTTGTAATCCTCTTCCTTCAGCCTCCAGAGCTGCTGGGATTACAAGCATGTGCCACTGCTCTTGGCCAGAGTCGTAATTCTTTTTTTTTTTTTTTTTTTTTTAAATTTAAGTATTTATTTTTAAATTTTAGGTGGATACAGTATCTTTATTTTATTTTTTTATGTGGTACTGAGGATCCAACTCAGTGCCTCATGCATGCTAGGCGAGCACTCTACCACTGAGCCACAACCCCAGCCCCCAGAGTTGTAATTCTTATAGTTTGAATAATATGCTTCCTAGTTTATTGTTCTCCTTATAGTATATTAGTGCTTATTTGCCTAAATAGAGAAGGGTTAATTTATGAAGGCACATGATTTAAAAATTCACACTGTCCTATTGGATGCACTTGGTGTATGATGTTTTATTGGTGTTGGATTTACATTCCTGCTTCTGCTTGGTTTTGCCTAATTGCAGGTTACTCTGAATTTCATGACAGCCAAAAGTAAGCTGGGAAGTGGGTAAGGACATTTTCTCCCTATGGATGGATAATAAGAAGTGAATAGTAATTATCTTGACTGGGTTTTTTTTCTTATGAGCAGTTCATTATATGAAGAATGAACTTTAATATATTTAATTTCCTCCTAGATCATAAGGAAGTCTGATGAAGAAAAGTAACAACGTGATTCAGGTAAATGGAGTTTTAGACTTCTTTATGTATCTTTTATGCATAGTTTAATATTATCTGTATATTTACATTGAGAAGATCTAAACAAACCGTTGTTTGTGACCAATTTGAAAATATGAGAAATAAGTGGGGGATAAAACTGAAATGGTCAAGCATATATTTCTGCCATTTAATTAATTATATATGTATATTAAACAATCATGTGTTTTTTTTACAAAATAAAATATCGTAACTAATGCTTTCCTACCCTAGAATAATTTTCTTTCAATTTTTTGATATACATATTTGACACTGGAATCTTAATTATTAGAGTTTAGTATTTTTGATAGTCACTTACCTATTTCTAAACAACATAGCATGTTTTAAGTGCCATTTATTGATTTCTGTTAAATTTTAGACTAATGTATTGATTGATCCTTTAATTTTCTTTTGTCTTTTTCTTTGTTATTTTCCATCTCTCTGTGTTATTCTACTTTCTGAGAGGTTTTCTTGGTATCTATTGAGTTTTTAATTTCAGCTAGCATGCTTGTAATTTTGAATTTAATTTTTGAGGGCCTCTGAATATTTCCTTTTAAAAAGTAGAATTTAGAGTTTTTGTTTTATAGTTTACATGTTTTCTCCTTTCCTTTGAGAATATGAATTGTATTATTTTGCTGGTTTTCTCTGCAAAATTTTTCTGTATGTCCCCCTTTTTTATCTGGTTGTTTGATCCCTGCCTTTAATGTCAAAGATTTTTTTCTGAAATAAATGGTGAGAATTGAGTTTTCTGTTCATATTTAAGAAGGAGACAATAGAAAATAGACTGGAAACTTCGTTACCTGGAGGGCTTCCCTGTAGTTCTTGGGCAGGGACTTGTTTATTAGTGGGTGACTCCTATTCATCAGAATCTGGACATTTTTTCCCCCTTGGATATTTTACTTTCTCCAAAAAACATTCCTCTGTTTACCTTTTTGTGGGGATTAAGCCTGCCTGAGAGGATTTGGGGGAACCAAGCAGGGAAAGCCACGGTCTCACCATCCACACCTGTAATGGGTAGATCTAAAAGCCTGTTCAGCTTTTTCTGGAGTCCCTGAATGTGAAGTCTTTCTGTGCCCTTTTCTCCAGAGTAAACTGCCATCTGTTACAGGATTAGGATGGTTTATGTGGCTCTAACTGATGGGAGAGAGGATATTGGGTTCTGACTGCTTTTCCTTCTTCTTTTTGCTTAAAGCAGCACAACTTTGTTATAACAGTTTGGTAATTCAGGAAGCTCAGCTCATGCAGGTGTCTCTAGGCTGGAATGAAAGTGTGCATGGGCTGCATTCCTTTCTTTTTCTTTTCCTTCTCTCCCTCCCTTCCTCCCCTCCCTCTCTCTCTCTCCCTCCCTCCCTTCCCTCCCTTCCTCCCC
>NW_026000000.1:4632938-4752247 GCF_001458135.2 Marmota marmota marmota
TCCTCCCTTCCCTCCCTTCCTCCCCCTCCCTCTCTCCCTCCTCCCTTCCTCCTCTCCCTCCCTCCCTCCCTCCCTTCCTCCCTCCCTCTCTCCCTCCCCTCCCTCCCTCCATCCCTTCCTCCCCTCCCTCCTTTCCTTCCTCCCTTCCTTCCTTCCTCCCTCCCTCCCTCCCTCTCTCCCTCCCTTCCTTCCTTCCTCCTTCCCTCCCTCCCTTCACTCAGGGGTGCTTAACCTCTGAGCCATACCCCCAGTTGTTTGTTATTTTTCATTTTGAAACTAGGCCCCACTAAGTTGCTTAGGGCCTTGCTAAATTGCTGCAACTGGCTTTGAACTTGGAGATCCTCCTGCCTTTTTGGAGGCTCAGGAGAAAACTCAGTTTCTTACTTTCCCAGCTTTTGGAAGTTGCCTTGTCTCATGACCCTCTTCCATCACTAAAGTCAGCAATAGTAGGCCAAATATTGCTCACATTGCATTTTTCTAATTGATTTTCTACCTATCCTTTCTACTTCTAAGAACCCTGTGATTACACCTATTCAGATTGTCCAGGAAAATGTCCCCAATTTTTCTTCATTGTGGTAAAAAAGCACAATATAAAATTTGTATAGTGCAGTTGTGTTAACCACATGCACATTATTGTGCAAAATAGCTCTAGAATTTTTTTTCGTCTTGTAAAACTAAAGCTCCCTACCCACCAAACGGCTACTGTTTCTCTCCTTCCTCTACCCTGGGCAATCATCATCTACTTTTTGTTTCTTTAAGTTATGAAAGTGGAATGAAGGCAGTATTTGTCTTTTTGTGACTGGCTTGTTTCGCTTAGCATAATGACTTCAAAGCTCATCCATGTTATAGCAAATGATGGAAGTTTCTTCTTTTTTTGTAGTTGAATACTATTTCCATTGTGTGCATATACAATATTTTATTCCCATTTACCACCTAAATGGTGCACTGTTCTTGAACAGTGCTGCAGTGAACATGTGTGTGTAAATATGTCTTCAAGTCAGTGCTTTCCATTCTTTCATATGAATACCAGCAGTGGAATTGCTGAATCAGCAGTTTCGTTTTTAATATTTTGTTTTTAATATTTTGAAGAACTGCCTGGTTGTTTCCCCTGGTGACTATACCACTTTACATTTTTCCAAGAGTATACAAGGATTCCAGTTTCTCCACATCCTTGCCAACACTGTTTTCTGTATTCCATTTGAATGGATGGGAAGTAATATCTCACTGTGATTTTAATTTCCAGTTTCCCCATGATTAGTGATACTAAGCAACTTTTTATGTGCTTGTTGACCATTGTACATCATGTTTGAGAAATGTCTGTTCCAAGTCCTTTGTCCATTTCTTAATAGGTTTATTGGAGTTTTTGTTGTTCAGTTGTAGGAGTTCTTTTTTTTTTTTTAACATCCTGTAAGATTTACTAACACAAAAGATATTTTTTCCCATTCCGTAGGTTGCCTCTTCACTCTGTTTATTGGTCCCTTTGTTGTATGAAAGTCTTCACATTTTATGTAGTCCCATTGTTTATTTTGTTTTATTGCCTATACTTTGGGTGCCGTGTACAAGCAATCCATTGCCAAATCCAATGGCGCCATGTCTTATAAAGCTTTCCCTGTGTTTTCTTCTATGAATTTTATTGTTTCAGATTTTTTTGTGTGTTTGTGCTATTTTCATGGTCAGTCTTCAGAAAGTTGTTTCAGATCTTAATTCTAGAGCTTTAAGCCATTTTGAGTTAATTTTAAAATATGATAGAAGGGTACGTGTGTGTTTTATATAGACAGCCTGCCCTTTTCAGTCCCCTTGCGACTCTTCTGAGGAACAGGAAGCTGCCTTCCTTGACCTTTCAGGGGCAGTTAGCTGGCTTTTCTTTGCTCTTCAGACTCTGTAGTCACCTCTGCTGTCCCAGAGGTGTCTGCTGTCCCTTTGATGTCTGTTGTCTGTCCTATCCTTTTGTCTTTGTAGATTCTGTCTTTTTCTCTTTACTATCATTATAATGGGGATTAAGAGAGAAGCAGAGATAAACAGGCCTATTCTATTGGCTATCTATAACCCCAAAATTTATATTGCTTTTGAAAATTACATTTTAGAGACTTTTTAAAAAGTTATCTCATATTTCCTTCTGTTAGGTTCAACCTCTCAAAATAATTTTTAAAATCTATTTCTTTGCTTTCTTTTTGATAGTTTGTTAAGTGACCCACAAGCATCCCCAACTGATATTTTTACTTTCCAATATTATTTTCTTATTCAAAATAAACTAAGATTATTGTCACATGAAACAATATGAGACTTGATAAGGTTTCAAATTTCAGGCAACATCTATTTCTCTCTCTTTTTTTTTTGTTTAAAGAGATAAAACTCTTGCTTTTCTTTGGGCTTTTACACTATATTTTGGTGTCCTCAGGAGAGCATGATCTTTGTGTGATGTAAATACATTATATATTACTTTGAAGATTTAATCGAATACTTTTAAGTTAATGGCAGGAGTATCCTAGTTTTGTTTTATATTAGTTGTGGCACCTGCTTTTTGTGACTGTACTTAATTATTTGCAGGTGTAGCCTGATTTTTTACAGAATGATTAAATGTGGGAGATTGCCAAGTATAAGGAGGTTCTGAAGAACTATCAAGAGAGCGGTTTAGGGGTTGGAGATTTTAGCTCAGTGGCAGAGAGAGCGCCTGCCTAGCACGTGCAAGGCCCTGAGTTTGGCTTTCAGCCCTGGGGGTGAGGCAGAAGGGCTGAGGGGAGAGTGATTTCTTTTTGCTCTAAGAATTGTTTTTTAGAATTAAACCTCTTACTTTGCTCAAGAGATCACTTGTTTCAGTTTTTACAGGGGACCCCCTATGATCCCCTCCCCACCAAGATAACTTCAAAGGAGCTTATTAGTGTCTTGAAATTTAAGTGGGGAGAATGGAACAGTCTTTTCCTCAGATACTCATGATATAGCACTTTTGTGAACCTGAAAGGATTCAAAATCCACATCTATGTAGATTAACATGGCACAAAAAAGAGAGGTATTACTAAACATGATCAAAATAAAAAACACTGCTTCCTAGCTACAATTACATTTAATATTCTTTTACATGTAAGTACAAATTATGAAATGAGGGACTAAATGAACAATGAATGATATTTGTTCTTTATTAGGTGCCAGCATTATCTCTAGCTTCCTGGTTTATACACACAGCCTTTCATATACACGTAAATATAAAAGATATCATTCATGCGGGTAACATTTTGGCCCCAGAGACCATCTTTTTATAAGTCAGCTTATAAAGAGGTTAACTCAGTAGTTTACCTTTGTTTTCAGCTTGAAGCGCTGTCTTTTATGTTGTATATATTTTATGCCAATAAAAAATAAAAGGCTAAAAATAGAAAATAAGAAAAATGGAGGATGAGAGGTGGAGAGGGCCTATTGTGAATTTTTTGTTTCCAAGCTAATCAACACTTTAATGCTTTTATTTACAGTGAACTATACTGAATTGTAAGGTTCTTTTAGTTTATGAATTTTATGATTCCACTTTGGAGTTGTTAAACTTGAATTGTTCCTCTGTTCTAGGCACACCAGTGAGTTCTTGGGGATGCACAAAAGTGTCCAGTTGAGAAACTTATGATATACAAGACAAGACCCTGCCTCAGGAAGCGTACATGAGAATAATTTTAAAGGAACCTTTTGGTAGATGCAAAACAATAGCTGTCCAAGGTATGTAGTAATGGAGAGCGTGGACTGAACTTGGTGTGGCCCACTGTGCTGTACTGAGTCAAGGTGAGCTGTTCTCTGGGAATGGAGACTGCTTAGTCACCAGTGTCTGTTGTTTCTTACCCTTGATGGTGTACTGGGATGTCATTCTTCACTGCTGGGGCAGCTCTTTCTCAGCACCTTCAGGGTCCTTCCTGTTGTCTGAAGGACAGTGAAGAAGGTAGCGATAACCTTTGACTCTATCCAAATGAAAGTGATAGGAAATTTCTAGCCTAAGGTCTCATTGCCTTCTTTCCTGGGAGCAGAGCAGTGTGTGTCAAAGCTCAGCAAATGTGTGCCCTTGAACTGGCTTTCATTATTGGCTTTCCTCTTACTCTGAGCCTCATGAAAGCCATTTCTGATTGGGCAGGGATTGCATCAGATTGACTTATTTCCTGTAGTCCTTTACTTTGACCTGCTTGTCTCCTTGACTCCTTCAAGTTACAGTGATAAGTGCCCACATCATTTTCTGGCTTAAACAGCCTTCAATTTTTATCTCTTCAACAGTGTTTATCACCTAGGTCAGGGTTACCATTATTTTATGTCCTGTATCTTTCAGTGGACCTCCAGCTTTTGATGCATTATCTCTTTTCTTTTGGTGTAGCCTGTCAGGCTGTATGTTACCTTGGTCCTATAGAGTTTTTTTTTTTTTTCCTTTCTGCCAATGTAGAACATTAGAAATGTACCCTGTGCCAAGAAGTTTACGTATCCTTGGTTGTTATGCCATTGTGGAAGCATTAGAAAGTCCCTCTTTGTAGATAAAGAAATGGATGTTCTAAGTGGTTAAATAACTGACCTACTATTTCTCATAGAGTAATTGGCAGAAATAGGATTCAGCACTAAGTCTGTCTCAAATTATGTACTATGAAAGCAATACACTGTGCTGTCTCCTTTTTTTGAAGCAGTGTTTTAAATTCTAATTCTTTAGAATATTTCAATCATTTAGAATTTTTAATCATTGACTCTAGTTTTTTATCATTGTTTCTTTGCCTCCCATTTCATGGTATCTTATTTGGTTTATAATTGTAGTTACAATATTCTGTTTAGGAGATTAGGATTAAATATTTTCAGTATTTATTGTTTTCATAATTTCTGTGAGGATATATTAGTATTATGAGGTACTGTTGAAATATATCCTCTTTCTAATGTAGGCTCTGCTGTCTTTACTGATCCTGTTCGATTGTGGTGCCAGCATAGAAAGCAGTGCTTCTACGTTTCCAGCTTCTACATTTCCTATGGTGTCTGTGGTGCCATTTTCACCATTGCCCTGTTTTATTCAGTGTGGGCTTAGAGAAGATGATACAGAGAAGAATGATATGATTTTTTCCGGAAATCTATCCAGTTCACAAACTTGTTTCAGAGCTTGTATCCTTTAAAATATAGACCATCCAGAGTTGGGATGAGGCTTAGTGGTAGAGCACTTGCCTAGCGTGTGTAAGGTCCTGGGTTCCATCTCCAGCATTGAAAAAATAAATAAATTAGTAGAATAAAAAATGGACCTCCTCTTCAAGTGCTTTGCATTTGCTCAGTGACCACTTTAAGTGTATAGGGCTAACAAGTTGTCCTTGATGATTTAGGTTTTAAGAATATATGGCATCCAGGGCTGGAGTTATATCTCAGTTGGTAGAGTGCCTCGCCTAGCATGCGTGAGGCATTGGGTTTGATCCTTAGCACCACATAAAAATAAAATAAAGGTATTATGCCCATCTACTATAAAAAATATTTTTTAAAAAGACTGTATGGCATCCATTTTTCTCCCTGATAAGGGGCTACATGATTTTAAAATTCTATGTGTTTAGACTTCTGAAGCATTATTAGGTTAGCAGATGCTGTACTTACTGTTATATTTTAAATATTCACTAAAATTCTGGAAACTGGTGTGGTCAATTTCGTTGAAAGCTGAATAAACTGAGGCTTGTGTCATGTTCACACAGTTAGTAAATGGGGAAGCCAACTTGAACCTGAATCTGCTTGATTTCATAGGCTGTGTCTCTGATGATTCCAGAGCCTCACTGACAGTACACAGCTGTGACATTTAGATGGCAAACCATCTAAATTTTCTTATATTTTGCATTCTTATGAATGCAGTCTTAAACAGTTGAATAAGCCTCATCTGCTTAAGTGGAGGCTTCTAGATGGGACTGGAGCTGTGCACTGGTGAGGCTTCATCATAGAAGTAGTAATTCTGGTTTATGACAGACTGAGTGGCTCTTGAGAACTGGAAGGTGTGTCTGCGCAGGCTGTGTCATTTCCCACACGGGGCTTTCCCAGATGCTTGTAGCAATTAGGCTGACTCACCTTAGCAGTTGCATTTAGCAGCTGTTCCATCCACAAGTTGGGACTGGAATTTGGCCACACAGTCATACAGTTAAGAACAGCTCTGACATTTACATACAAATACAGAATTTTAGGTATATCGAATCATTTCTCTGTGTAAGATTTTATTTTGTGTTAATTTTTTTTTTCTGATTTTACATAGAAAATTTGGCAAATGTTGAAAAGTTTAAACATAATAGAACCAACCACCACTCAGCCACTGGTAATATTTTGGTATAGATATTTCCATTTTTATTCCTATGAATATGTATTCCATTTAAAATAAAATAACAAAATTAAAATCATAGTCTTCTATATTCATTTTTACTTAGTATAAATACAGTTTTTCTCCCAGGTGCTTAAATATTATTATGTACTTTCAGTGGCTACAAAATATTCCATATAGGCAATAGCATAAGTGAATCCATCCTGCTGTTAGGTGGGCCTAATCCTTATTTAGCTCCATTGCAATCTCACCAGATTAATCAACAGTAGGATAGATATATTCAAATAAACAAGAACTCTGTAATTGCCACTTTCATGTATCTTATAAAATAACAAATGATGGTTATCACTGATGGATGAGAAAATCCAGTTTCATTCACTTTCTGTATTATATCAGATGATGAAC
The DNA here is from genome assembly GCF_001458135.2 of Marmota marmota marmota. Taxonomy (NCBI): domain Eukaryota; kingdom Metazoa; phylum Chordata; class Mammalia; order Rodentia; family Sciuridae; genus Marmota; species Marmota marmota. Next base: position 4,639,618 of record NW_026000000.1, read on the forward strand.
TTGGTTTGTAAATTTTCCAATCCAAATACTGTGCATGATTGTCCATGATGCATTGGAAATTCTGTTTTGAATGGGTAATCTTGGGACCTCCTTTTTCTTTCTTCAAGGTGGCCCATCTGTGACAAGTAACTTAAGCTTTTATGTAGTTAGATGTAGTCTTTCAAATCCTGATTTGCAAGTGATTTACCCTCCTAGATGACTATACTAATTAGTTAAACCTTTTTCCCTCCTCTTTCTTGGCTACATAAAGGTGCGCACAGAATATAATCCCCAATTCAACTTCCTTTAACTAGGTACTAGGTTCCACCTCCTATAGTTTCTATATCTTTCCAATAGTCTATTCAGCTATGAATCCATCAATAGATTAATCCACTAATGAAGTTAGAGCCCTCATGACCCATTCATGTTCCTTAAGCCCCGCTCTGAACACTGGGGACCAAGTCTTCAACAAATAAGCCTCATTGAGTGCCATAGCACACACCTGTAACCCCAGCTATTTAGGAGGCTGAGGCAGGGGAATCACAAGTTCAAAGCCAGCCTCAGCAATTTAGTGAGGCCACCAGCCTTAGCAACTTATTGAGGTCCTGAGCAACTTTTGAGAGATGTCGCAAATAAAAATAAAAAGAGCTGAGGGTGGGCTCAGTGGTTAAGCCAAATGAGACAGGTAAACATTTATCAGAAATGTTTTACTTAGAAAAGTCTTATGAAGCTTGGTCCATGATATATTGTTATTTTTTCTTCCTTTATGCTATCATTATTAAATCATCCTCTTCCTCACTTAGACCATTGCTTTTCAGACTTGATTTCTTATTGAAACCTTGAAATTCCTGAGTACCACAGAAGAGGCACTTACTGTTCTTACTGTTCTGCCAGTCAACAGTTCTGCTTTTATATATTTTATTTATTTAGTTCTTACAAATTTTTGTTGAATGGAGGCAGTCTGCTGCTTAAGCAAGTGAAGTCTGAAAATCACTGTGGCATGTAGGTGCTTAGGGAGGATGAAAACAAGATGGAAGATGGATATTGGCGTGGTTTTACTTCAGGTTTCCATTATCCCTGTAAATCTCCTGCAGTGGCACAGTTGCTTCTTGGGTTTGGTGTTCACCATAGGCCTTTCAGCTGGAATTTCATTGGTTGCCCTGCTGATGGGGATTACCATAGAAGTGAGTCAGAAATATAAAATAGGCTTTTAATGTTCATGTCAGTTAATGGTGGAAGTATAACCTGTTCCAAAGAGTTGGGTTTCTGTATTCCAGTTGATGGGGATTACCAAATGGGAGGGTGTACTTTTCATCAGAGTGATGTGTATGAAGGTCAGCCTAGCATTCTGTGCAATCTTACTGAAGTCTATTTCCAGACTCTTAAAATACTTTGGCTCTGTTAAACTGCAGATTGAAATTGGGAGATCACAGAACTGACCACTCCCGAGTCAGCAACTTGAGTTATTTGTTTTATAGTTCAGTTGACTGACTAAAGAATTTCTCTAGAGATATTTTTAACTAGCAAAGACTGAGGAATGACCAAAGAATTTACAGTGGACTAATTTATAGTTGGAAATCCGAATCCTTAATCATTGTTAAAAATATTAACTTTATTTATAGAATAGTTGACATAGTGGTATCAATATATAAAGATCTTAATGTGAATGTATACTCAGTTATTTGGAGAATGAACTTAATCATGAGGTGTAAACCGTTTCCCCCTGTTTTCTATATCAGGAGAGAGGTAAATTATGGCCAGCTCACAAATATAACAGGACGTGTTAGAGACACATAAGGCCTGAGCTGTGTGTATATGCTGGCTGCACATGGTTTCTGGCCTATTTCTTGCCATAGTATGTGGACTTGCACAACTGCCAGAGTGACATTCATCTTGAACCAGATGTGAAGAATGACAGCCCTGGAATGGCACAGTGCTGCAACCCAAGACTGGTCATTCACTCTGTCATTCATTCATCTGTCACATGTCCATTGAGCATCTCATCTCTACTTTGGGCACTGTTCTAGGTGCTAGACTACAATACTGAGGAAGGCAAACAAGATCCCTAATCTGGTGGAACTTACACTCAATGGGTGTAGGGCAGGATGGTGCAGGGGATGAGTAGAAAAGAGGCAAACAACATTTTACATATGATGCTAAAAAGAAAATAAATTGGGGAAACAATGTTTTGGTGGTACCAGACATTATTTTAGATTGTGTCTAAATCGTACAACTTGTATTTTGGTTTGACTGTTTCCTTCTTGCATTGCATACATTTTTATATTCATCAACTCTCATAAAATAGTTCTAGGAAGAGATGAGATTTCCTCTATTAAAAAATGTTTCCTGTAGAAACTAAGAGAAATTTCTCAAGATTTGGTATTCAGTGGTGAACACAGAGAGAACTTGTTTTCTTAAGTAGTTTGTTGACAAATAGAATTTTAAAATAATAATAAGTGTGACTGATGTTAGTAAAATTTTCTTTCTTTCTTTCTCTCTCCCTTGCTCTCGCTCTCCTGTGTATGTGTGTACCAGGTATTGAACCCAGGGGGCACTTAACCAGTGAGCCTTGTCCCTACCCCTTTTTATTTTGAGACAGGGTCTAAGTTACTTAGGCCTTGCTAAGTTGCTAAAGTTGACCTTGAATTTGTGATTCTCCTGCTTCAGCCTCCCAAGATGCTGGGATTACAGGTGTATGTCAAAGCACCCAGCTATTTTTATTTCTTAAAATAATGCCTCTTCCACATCTTATTTCCTTCTGGAAATTAAATAAAATGTATGTTAGATTTCTTCCTTCCTTTTTCTTCTCTCTCATATTTTTGATATCTGTCTGTATTTGTAAACAATTCTAGATAGTTTTTTTAAATTTGTCTTTAGGTTCACTTTTTCTTTGTTCAGTTACTTATATATTCTGCTTGCTATTTATTTATTTTTTCCCCACATTTTTTGATTGGTACATTATAGTTGTACATACTGATGGGATTTGCTGCTAAATATTTGTACATGCACATAATACACAATATATTTTGCTTTTAAAAATTGCCCTTGTTGAAGGGGATTTTTTTGGGGGGGCAGGGTCCCAGGGATTAAACTCAGGGGCATTCGACCACTGAGCCACATCCCCAACCCTATTTTAAATTTTATTTAGAGACAGGGTCTCAATGACTTGATTGGTGCCTCGCCATTGCTGAGAGTGGCTTTGAACTCTTGATCCTCCTGCCTCAGCCTCCCAAGCCTCTAGGATTACAGTGTCACTGTGCCCCGCGGGATTTTTATATTAAATTTTTTTTTTATCCTACTGTTTTATCCCCAGAGCCCCTGTGAAGGTCTAATACCTAGTACGTGTTGCTCAATAAGTAAAAAGAATTAGTGTGAAGTTTTTTTATTTTTAATTTTTCACCATTATTTTTGGATCCTTCTTCATATTAGTATGGTATTTTTTTAGATGGCATTTTATTCCTTTCCAAACCTCTTATTTTTGAGACATATTAAATATGCTTATTTTATGCTGATAATTCCAGTATTTAAAGTCTTTTTGATCTGACTCATCTGCCCTTTTCTCACGAGAAAGAAACTCTCGCTCATGGTGTCTTATTTCCTTATGTTTTTATGATTTTTTTTACCATGAGCTTACGCTCCTTGTAAGTTTTATCTGTATGAGTACTTTGAAGAGTTGATGACAGTAGATTTTCCCAGAGAGTATTTATATTTGCTTCATCTGGGTTCTGATAGCCATTGTCAGTCTGGGACATCTTTAAATTCTCTGCTTGAGGTATCTGAAGCACACAGTGTAAATTTGGCCTACAAAACTACAGGAGTTACCAGTGGTTGGCATGAATTCTCAGGGGAGATTTTCCACCCCTGAAGAATGCTGGTGTTAAACAGCAGTGCCTCTTTTGATGCAGCAGGAGTATTTCTAATGCACTCCTATACTGAAGGTGTGGTGCTGGGGGGACTGATTCTGTGCAAGGGTTTGTTGATGCTTCTACTTGGGTAGCCCTGGTTCAATCTCTAGGCCCCTGTGAGATTGTTATAATGCATGTTTGAGGCGATCAAGGTCTGGTTTCCATGCGTTCCTACCTCCAGCATTCTCATTTTTACTTTATTTTGACATTCCTTACTTTGTTGTTGCCTTGCTGGTACATTAAAAAGATTTTATATTATATTCTTCTTTTTTATTTTCATTAAGAGAGCAGTCATATATCTACATGGTATTCTGTAAAAATGGAAGACCTGTTTTTTTATGCTGTGCTTTTTGAAGGTGTTTCTCAGAGATGAAGTAGAAAGACATTTAGGGCAGAGCTAGAAAGGTTATTAAAAACTTGGGTATAGCCTAGCCTCTTCTTTTGAATTGATGGTCTTCTATAAAATATATATATATATACACACACACACACACACACACACACATACATACATACACACACACACACAGTATATTATGAAGTAGATACTAATCCTTTATCATTGTTTGCTGAGTCAACTGAGATCTTGATGCCTTGGGGATATTATTGATTGAAATGAGATTTATTTGATTAATTGATTAATTATCTGATATTTTACTGTGTCATATAGTTTTATCCTTATAAGTTGAAATAGATTCTTGAGTAATACCCAATATAAGAGAAAATTATTTTTTCCATCACTTCTGCCATGCCTCCATATAATGATGTCCTGAGAGAGACACTGATGTACCTCTGTCTACTCATTCCATGTTGTTATTTCATTTGATTCTGAATTAGAGGAATATTATTTGTAAATGAAAATAGTTGCGATTAGTAGACTATAATTACAAACAAAGCAAGATCATTTTTGAGAACATAACTTTTAAAGTCATAGTTTAAATGCATATTGTGCAGATCTGCAGAATAAGTTTAACAATTTGAAAATTGAGCACTAAGTAAAGTGAGAAATATTGATATTTGACAGAAATATGTAACACATACCTGCGCTTCTCACTAACCCAAAAGATCATACATGCTGTTTTGAATTTTAATTTTATTTTTCTCGAAATCTCATTAGATTTATTTTGCAGAGGGATCTTCTACCTGTTACTGATCCACTGCAAGTAGTTCCCTAGCCTGCCCCTCAGTCAGCATTACTGCATTAGAACACACCTTCTTGGAATTATATTATATAATATTTTGTGTGACTGAAGCTGGTGAACGTTTTTTAAATATTCAATATTAAGCAAATATTAAATGGACTAAATGTTGATTTAAATTGGTGGAATTAAGGTAATCAGAATAGTGAGAATAGTTGCCTAGCACAGTTGTGTGTTTTGAGATTCTGAAAATTAGTAGTCTGTTTTCAGTATTCACCATGAAGAGAAACAGAAACATAACAGGGTAACACATCAACTGGACAAAAAAAAAAAAAAAAGGAATTGTCAGCTGCACACTTATATAAGGCCAAATTATGAATGGAAATTTTAAAAGCAATATTTGAAAGGCTTAGGGAAGTTTTATTTGTTATGATGGTTTTTGAGTAGCTGTATTTAGAAGTTTTAATTTTGTAAAATATATCAGCACAACAGCACTCTAGTGTTTTGTTTTTTATTTTTTTATTTTTTGGTACCCAGAAAATTGAACCCAGGGGCGCTTACCCACTGAGCCACATTCCCAGCCCTTTTTATTTTTTTATTTTGAGACAGGGTCTTGCTCAGGGTCTCCTGAGCACTCTAGTTTAATCAGGAAAAAATGATTATTTTAAAAATAATTGTCATGTTTACTTTGAATTGACTCTGGAGAAAAACTGTTTGTATCCATTGTTATAAATATCTCTAAGTTTTAAAATTATTTTGTTCAAAGCATTACTACTAATTTTTGCTCAAAATTTGAGAACATATCTTTTTCCAGAGTTTTCTTTTCTTATGCAATTACTTGTATTTTTTATACAATGAGCATATTTCTGAAAATTATATCAATTATGTCTTTAATATATTGAATACATTTAATAAATTTTAGTTGATAAGGAAAGTTCATTTATTCAAAGGAGATGTGGATAAGTCTTTATTTTTTATTCATGGATTTAAAATCTTGGGGACACTCCTCATAATTTTTATATTACATGAAAAATGTATCAGATATTTGCTTTGACTTTATATATGTATTTTTTCCTGTATTTGTTTGGGAAAGAAACGATAATAGAAACAAAGATTGAGTAGCTTATTTTTTGCAATCTTAGTCTTCTAAAATGTTTGTTGTAAAAGTGTTAATTATTAATGCATTCATTTACAAACTCCCAGTCAGAAAAATAGTAATTAAGAAAAATTTTGATGACATGATTATTGCTCTGATTTTATCTTACATTCTATTGTTTTTCCCTTCTGTCAAAGTGAATGAATCAAAGTAAAATAAAACTGGGTTACCTTGTTCAGTTTTGTTGTCTGTTTTAGTTATTGGCCTGATCAGGGATGTAGCAAGTGGTGAAGCGCATATGAATTTACACTTGTAGTTCATAATCTGTTTTCAAACTCACTCTACTCCCAAACTTTGACCTGTGAAAGAGAAGTGCAGGGGCTGGAGCTGTGGCTTAGCGGTAGAGCGCTTGCCTAGCATACATGAGGTGCTGGGTTCGATCCTCAGCACCACATAAGATAAATAAATAAAATAAATGTAAAAAAAAAAATAACTTATGAGTCAACAAAGAAACCATCATAATAAAAATTACTCACAAAAATTTAAATCAAAAAATGCACTTTTCTATGTCTTATCATGTAGAATAACCCAGTATAATCTCACTTCTGAGGATTTATAGCAATTTTTTTCTTCTTTCACTTTTTTAGTATTTAATCAACTGTGTTGTGTCACCTTTGACATTGTTATTCTTATTATTTTTAAAAATGCTTTTAAAGCCTTTGTACAGTCTCTTCTTCACCATTAACTAAGTGCCTTTTTTGCATCCTGAAGTCTTTATTTACAAGGTCTCTAGTGAAAACCCTGAAAGATCATCTTCCTTTATTCAAGAACTTTTTGGTGACATTTATACTCCTAGGCCTCCTTTAGACACTAGGCAGTGAACAAAATTGACAAGAAAAATAAAGACCAACTACATCATGCACTGTGGAGCTTACCAGTCTAGTGGGAGAAAGATGGTAAACTAGACAGGTCATACCTGTGTACTAAATCTCCTGATCAGGATTCTGTGGGGCGGGGGTGTGTGGGGGGGAAGTAGATGGGGAGTATGTGAGTATGAATGTTGCATACATACATACACATACACATTACACACATGCTCACAGACACTTTGATGCAAAGTAGGGAGGCCAGGGAAGGCCTCAGAGAGAAGCGATTATCTAAGTGAGGGTATGGCAGAGTTGTAGAGATGAGGCTGCTATATCAGGTTGGAGCATCCTAGGCAGGAGGACAGTTAAGGACAGAGGCCTTGTTGCTTTTGTTACTTTGCAAGAAATCTGAGCTCAGCCTGCTCCAAGCTATTTGTACAAGCTACACTTTGGATGAGCTATTTCAAAACTAGATCTGTCACAGACAAAGCCTGCACTCTCTTTACTACCCTGGCTACTCTGTAAGGAAACTTTTGTTCATCTGAGGAAGCTTTCAAGCTCCTAGCAAAATGTGTCATGCCCATCATCATGGGCACTGTAGATTTAACTGTGTATTCTCTCAAGAAGAATGGTAGATAGGTAGGTAGGTAGGTAGATTGGTTTTCTCTTCTCAGATACTGAAACCTCAAAATTATGACCACCTTCTCCAAGACTCAAAGTTAAAAAGTAACTTATAGGAACTACCCTTCCTGCTTTTCTTTTTTTTTTTCTGTCTTAAAATTATAATGTTTTGCTTTAAAAATTCCTGTGTTCTTGTTTTATATATGAAACATTTTTTTTTTTAATTGGGGCATGTTAATCATAGAGAACAGTGGATGTTATTGTGTCACACTCAAACTCTGTTCTTGTTTTATATATGTGACTTTAAAAAACTCAACTTTGCAGGAACTACTACAGTAGTAGCTTGGAAGGAACAGTATATGACAGCAAAAGATGGGGTATTTTCCCTCTAGAGGCAAGGGCCTCTTTGTTATTGTTGCGCAAGTGGAGCCTACAAGAGGGTGACTCACCAGGGTCCTGACAGCAGGTCACTTTAAAGTCTGAATAATGAAACTGTAAATTAGTAATGTATTAAGTGAAGGTTTCACATGGGCTATGAACCCAGTACTTCCTGGTTAGGGCCTTGTACTGAGTGTCTCTTCCTTACTTCTCTCACATTCCCTCCAGGTGGGACAGTGTTTGACCTGTGACTAATGACCATTGGCTAAATGTGGGTGTTTCTGGTGCATTGAGTCCATGTGTGCCTCTTTTCTTTCTCAGCCAGAATGAAGAAAAAATGATTTTAAATTATTTTTAGATAAAATAATTGCTATTGAATTTGCTGTTCTTGGTGTTGTGATTTTGATCTTGATCACCATTAACTGACCCTGATGTTCATACTTATAATCCTGACCAAAGTACATTGTGCTGTGTGGGTTTTCTAGGCATGCTCACTGAATTTCAGCAGGAGTAAGAATTTGGTTAAATATAAATCTTAACAGTGCCATTTATCTCTAGGAACCAGTTTCTGAGAATGACTGAAAAGTTAGTGTGAAGGCTGAAAGTTCGTCCTAGATGAAACCATTTCCTTTGAATGGTTTGTTTCTTGTTGTTGTTGTTGTTGTTGTTGTGCATGTGTGAGAAATGATTTCAGTAACAGTGTAAAATTGTACTAAATTTACTGAGGTGACATTCATGAGAATCACTTCCAACAATGTTTGTATATTTTGAGTGAGTTTTAAATACTAACATTAGAAATAAATATTTGGTAATCATTTAGTTCTCTGACTTTTGTAGTGGTACTGTAAAACAGCAGTTGTTTGAGTCCTTTCTTTCACAGCCTTTATTTGGGGAGGAGGTGTATTTTTAAATAGACTCCATTCTTTAGAGCAGTTTTATGTTCATGCAAAAATGAATAGAAAGCTCAGAGATTTCCATCTACCCTTGCCCCCAGATATTTCTTACCATCCCCTACTTTGGTGGTACATTTGTTAGAACTGATGAACTTACACTGACTCATCTGTAGCTCCAAAAATCTTTTGTTTATGTTAGACTCTTGGTGTTGAGCATTCTGTGAATTTATAATGATATACTTAGCTGAGTTTGGGGGTAATTGTGGAGATAAGGAAGACCCCCAAGAGAGTGAGACGGAAGTGCTGAAAAAAGAAAGGACAAAGTATGTGGTGTTCTGAAAGCCAAGAGAAGTGTTGCTAGTCAGGGATGTTGAGTGAGAACTGACCATCAGCTCTAGCAGAGTTGAAGGTCATTGTTGATATTCAAATGAGTGGTTTTTAAGTAGAATAGTGGGGCAAAAGTGGACTCAGGAAAGGATGGAAGAGGAAAGTACAGTTGAGATTCCCTGAGTGAGAATCAACCTATCTTCTTTCTTCATTTTGAGCCCCGTACTACAGTTCCCTGAGCAGCCTTCAGATTTACTGTGCACAGGAGCCTACGGAACCAGCTCTGGGACGGTGTGCAAGGTGTGGAAAAGTGGTGTAAGACACAGTTGCCTGAGATCCTTTCCTGTGGGAAGAATGATGTTCTTTAAAAAGTATTATGGGCAGTTACAGCATGGTGACTGTAGTTAATAATATACAGTTTCCTGAAAACTGCTAAGAGAATAGATTTTAAGTATTCTTACAACAAAATAATTGTGTGAATAATGCATATGTTTATTAGCTCAATGCACCCGTTCCATGGTGCTCAGTTAGGTATGTCAAAACGAGGCTTTGTGCATGATAATTATGTATACTTTTTAGTTGTCAATGAAAAATAATTAAGAAGAAGAAAAAGGAATATAAGTTCTTCTCCCTGAAGCTGAGAGCATGGGAATATGGAAATAGTTACTAAAATAAATTTTTCTTTTTTAAAATGTTTGTGCCCTTAGAAAAAGAATAGCTAAATTCATTATGTTTGCTTTTTACCTGTTATTCATCAATATTAAATGTGTGATTTTGGAGAGAAGAAAAGTGATACATTTTTCCTAGTGAGGTCTTAAATTTATTTTCAAGAACATTTGTTTAGACTTTTTTTTTGTGTGTGTGTGTGTGGTGCTGGGAATAGAACTCGGGGCCTTTTCATGCTGAGTAAGTACTTTACCACTGAGCTACACCCCCAGTCCTTATTTATACCTTAAGGTAATTGTGTGTATGTATGTATATGTAAGTGTATATGTATATGTGTATGCATGTATGTATGTATATACATGTGTGTGTGTCTTTTACTAGACTATGAGCTCCTCAACAGCCATTTCTAACTTTCTCTTTTTTATTTCTCTAGTGATCGTTGTGTTATCTGGCATGCAATAGAAATTTATAAATATTGTAGAATGAAAATAATACTAAAACATTTGGATTTACATTTTATACTTTTTCTTCTTCTTGAGTTTCTTTGCTCTTGTATTGTAAAAAATGACCTTTTGTTAATGGGATAAACAAAATTAAAATCTACAGGACAGATCTCTTAATTTCTCTGTTTAAAGAGAATTTTGACAGAAATCAGATGCTACTTTTTTCATTTGCTTTGATTGTATGTGTATTTCACCAATAAAATGAGCCAATTAAGTACAAACCCTCTCTGTTTTTGAGGTTTTAGAAATTCTACCCCAAGGTGACAAGAAAACCAAATTTGACCTGTGAGAGGCTACATCTTTTCCAGAATTCATTCAAAGACCTTTTTCTGTGATCTGATTTTAAATCTTGGTTTCATTTATATGCTAAACATTGTACCAATTGGAACTGAACACTTCTCTCTCAAGATAGAACGTGTCTATGGCCTCAGAAAGTTTTCATATGCTCATTTTCAGCCAGTTGTCCCGCCCAGACACAAATGCTAATTAATGTGATTCTATCACAGATGTTGCCTCTTGGAGCACATCAGATGTATAGCCTTCTACTGAGTGTACTCTTAAATGTCTGGCTACTTCTGCTCTACCTAGTGTTTTTGAGATTCATACTTGCTGTTGCATGTACAAATAAGTTGTTCCTTTATGTTTCTGAGTAGTATTTCATTGTATGAATTTATTTATTCCCCTGTTGATGAACATTTGGGTAGGCTATCGTTTTTTTGTCATTATGAATATGGTATTTATTGTAAACATTTTTTATATAAGTCTTGTGAACATGTTTTCATTTCTTTTGGATAAATACTTGGGAGTATATTAGTGAGGAAGTGTATATTTAATTTCCTCATAAATTGTCAAGACTTTCCCCCAAAGGGGTTATAAAATTTAACATGCCCGTTAGCAATTTGTGAGATGCTCCAATATAATCCAAATTTTTGCTCACTCTTGCTTTTGTCATTGTTTTTAATATTTGCATTCTAGTGGGTGTAAAATGGTATCTTCTGTCCTGTGATTTCCTCAACTAATGATGTTGAAAATGCATTCATGTGCCAGTCATCCTGTATGGAGCATCAAGTCAAATCTTTTGCTATTTTAAAAATTGGGTTGTGTGACTTTCTTATTGAATCATAATAGCTCTTTATATATACAAGGCCTTTGCAAAATTGGTGAATATTTTGCAGTTGATGGTTAACTTTCATTTTCTTTTCTGTGTCTTTCCAAAAAACAGAAGTTTTAAATTTGATGATGTCTAATTTATCAGTTATTCTTTTATCTGTAGTGTGTTGCCTACTTCATGGTCACAAACACACATTCCTACATCTTCGTGTAAATGTTTTATAGTTTTAGCTATTATGATTAGTTCTAGGTTCTTTTTTTTTTCCTAAAGAATTTCTTCTTTTTTTCCCTATACATTTATTTTATTTATTTATTTAAATAAACATTTAAGGATGTTGAAACATGTTTTTTTTCAATCTGTCAGCAAAGCTATGTTGAATAGTAACAGAATTGCCTTATTTTGTTTTCTATGTGATGTTTCTTTTAAATACCTTTGAAGTATTGTCTAAACAGTTTTTTGTTTAAAATAACTTAAAACTTTTATCAAAAATGTATTTATTACATAAAATGAAGAAAATATTGATAAATAAAAAGGAAGGAAGTTAAATTACAGCAACCTTAATCTCTCTTCCAGGGACAACTACCAGTGGGGAGAATGTATCTTTTTTAGCTATTTTCTGTTTTAATGTGCAAAACTGGTCCATAGTATATTTTATAAGCCCATTTTCCTTTCTTGTTCAAATAGTTTATGTGTGTGAATGTTTGTGCATTTGTATATACTGTGTATATTTATTTAAGCACTGTATAATTTTGGAATTTGATTAAGGCTAGGAAAAAAAGTATCCTTTTTTAGCAATAAGAAATTGTGCAGATCTTAGCTAGGCATGATGGTGCATACCTATAATCCCAGCGGCTCAGGAGGCTGAGGCAAGAGAATCTGAGTCCAAAGCCAGCCTCAGCAAAAGCCAGGCGCTAAGCAACTCAGTGAGATCCTGACTCTAAATAAAATACAAAATAGGGCTGGGGATGTGGCTCAGTGGTCAAATGCCCCTAAATTCAATCCCTGGTAACCCCCCCCCCATCCCAAGAAATTGTGCAGATCTTGTTTGAAATCTCTGTAGCCAAATATTTTTGAATATTCTAGGGCCTGGGAAAGTATAAGTTTCATCATTAACTAGAACTGCATTTTTTCCCCCAAGGGCTTCTATTTGGATCCCCCTGAGAATGGGTGGCTTGATCCTACTGTCCAAGTCCAGGAGTAGTATGCTGCTTACTGGCAACTGGACTTCACTTCTTCCGTTGGCTTTAGCTCCTTGCCCATCGTGGCATCGGTAAAATCTATGCAAGATCATACTTTGCCAGTTTCAACCACCTATGTGGTCACTACACAGTGCCATTTGGAAACTCCAAAGCCTTCCATTTACTTCTTCATTCCCTGCTGGTTTGTTCCTGTTGGACAGGGCGGTGTTCTAGAAGTCTGTCATCTAGCAGGAAAGCAGACATTGAACAAGAATAACATGGATAACGTGAGTCATGGAGAAGTTCATTGTCCTAGAAATGTATGGTAGGAGCATGGACCTTATCCAGGATGTTTCGGAGTAGTTTCTTAGAGAAAAATATTGGTACCAAAGTGAGGAGTTAGGTTACAAAAGAAAAGGGGGACAGGAAAAGCCAAGGAGAGTCTTCAAGGCAGAGGATCTGTCAGAAACAGATATCAGGATCTGTTGAATTGTCTCTGTTCGTGACAGTTTTCTTTTGTTCATTCCTTTTGGAACATTAGTAATTTGCCCCCCATAACCATCCGTGTAAAATATGTGCTAAGTCGGGGTTTAACGGTTCTGTGAGTCATAGTGGACAAAATATTTTACAGATTGGCTCCACTTGGAGATGACTTTGGATACATTAGTACTGAGCCCATGTATCACTTCACCTCCTAATCACAGGGCAGTGCTGAGCACCCTACATAGATGCCTGTGGCAATACGCCTGGAGCACTTGCCAGCTGAATGGCTGTGCTGTGCACAGACTTTTTTTTATTTAGGTGCTATCATCTTTCTCTTTATCTTTTTGGTATGTCATATGGAGACCAAGGCTCAGAAAACTATAACCCGTAGGCTGTGTCTGGCCTGAGTCCTGTTTTTGTCTGCCATTTTATTGCAACACCGGTGTTGCACTTGAGCATTATCTCTGGCAATTTTCACATGATGGTGGCAAGAGTTGAGTCTTTGCAAAGATACTATATGCCTAGCAAAGCTTAAAATATTTGCTTTCTGGTCCTTTACAGAAAACATTTGCTGACCTTTGGTCTAGGCATAATCCATAACCAACTACCCCACATAATTTCTTTGTTGTGCTTGGTGCTTCTTCTTTCTTTCATTGCTGTTTTCTTTTGTTCTCCAGAGCCAGTCTGCAGTTTGTCATCTCATTGGTCTCATTTTTTTCTTTCTTCTCTCCTTTCTTATTACAGGTTGTGCTAATAAGTAGAAGGGACCCGTATATCACATTGCATCTCTGTCAGTCTTGGTTTTGACTCGCTTCCACTTACATTTTGATCCTTGCTCACTCTCAGAGGATTTTCCCATTATTTTTTGGTTCACTGGGGTCTGGAAGAGAAAAAGGACAAACTTAGGCTCCAATAGAAGAACTGTGTTTAATGTTGAATTCTGTCATCAGGAAGTATGTACATCAGGCATATGGTTTTGCTTTTCTGAACTTCAAGTTCTTCTTCAAAAAATGGTGATTCCTGTCTGCTTCAGGGTTGTTGCAAGGATTAAAACATCTAAATGTTAATGTATCTTCATTTGTTCTTTTCTGTGCAACTAATGGTGCTAGATGAGATTTCTTTTATCTATATGTTTGTGAAAAGTAAATTTTACTTCTAAATTTATTTCGAAAAAATATGGCTTATGTTTTATTTTGAAAATTCTGCTCAGATAACAATAAGGAAACTATTTTTATTATATACCATTAGTTTAGGAAATCATGAATCTCAAATTTTCTGAATTAAAAACATCAATATTATTGAATGAAAGCCCTTTTAAATGTATTTTTAAGCTAGAAACAGTGCATTTTAAGGTAGATGGTTTTGGATATAGTGCTAAATTTACAAATTACAGACATTTGGATTCCTAAATGACTGAGTTTATGAGTAATATTTTTGTTACTACAGTTTCTATGGTAGAAGCATCATGTAGTAGGTAAAAGTACAGACTTTGCATTCTGGGTGCCATACCATACACTTGGAATCGCAGCTACTTGGGAGGCTAAAGTAGAAGGATGACCAGTTCAAGGCCAGCCTGAGCAACTTTGGGAAACCCTTTCTCAAAACAAAAACAGACTTTTCTCTACTCAAGGCATTTGCCTGTTGTGAAAACAGTGAAAATGCATCTTAGGGAAATCCCACTACTTTAAATTGGGTACAACAGAAAAGATTGCCTGTGTCCATTTTATTTCATTGGAAAGGAGACAGTGTTTTCAGGTCACACATGATGAAGAAATAGAGGAATCTCTTGTGTTTTAGATGCCACTTGCTAATTAGAGGCAGCACCTTACTGGTCTGGGTTAGTTATGCTCTCATATCCCTTTGAGTTTTGGCTTCCTTTTTTTCTTTAAAAAAATTACATATAAATATATATAGTTTTTAATATATAAAAACATTTAAAATATTTTAAAAATATATATTTTTAAATCTTTTTTCACAAAGATCTTCCACCCATTTAGGTAGTAACTCTAATACCTCTAATTCCAGAGTTACAATTGAAACTTAAGTGTTATTGTGTTATAGTTTGGACAGGTGGAAGTTACACACCCTTCTTTTTCACCTTATTTTCAGACCAATGGGTAGACCAATGAGAGTTAGCGATAAAGGAGATTTAGGAGTAAAGCTGATTGGAGGACTGTGGCCCAGTGGGGATGGAGGGAGCAACCTGCAATGCACTCCAACTGTGGGCAGGCTAACCCTTTTAAACTCAGTGTTCACATAGTTTACCACCCAACTCCCCGCATTCCTTAGGGTGAGGTGTGGGAGAAGATGAGGCAGTAGACTCCTGGAAAGTCCTCCAAATGAAAACAGGAAGCTGGGGAAATGGAGGTTTCTCACTTACACTTTGCTGAATGGACGCATTGCATGCATTTCACAGGATTTGTTTTCTGAATAGTTTGTGCTGCTTTCTCAGCAACTTTCTCAGCTTCCTCATCTATAAAACTAGCATAGTAATAGTAAGATACCTCATAGTGCTGTTATCAAGATTAAGTGAATTCGCACATGTGAAGCATGTAGAAGGAAATGTAGCATGCACTAAGAAGTTTGTGCTATTTTTACCTTTAGTAATATTAATGTTATATAGCAATATTTTGTCAAAACATTCAAATGCATTTAAAACATGGAAGAGTTAATGATGTCTAAGTGATGGTCATACAGTACATGTAGAGGTCCAAGTTTATATTGAGAGAAAACTGCTGTCTACCTGAGAGAAGATAATCCATTATTCATTTTTTTGTTTGTTTCAAACATATTTATTTATTCATGGTACTGAGGAAAGGATTAGGAAGGAGACTGTTAGGAAGGAGTGGAAGGCTATTATTATTATTATTATTATTATTATTATTAAATTTTCTTTTAGGTTGGGAGAGTTCATAACAGGAC
The DNA here is from genome assembly GCF_001458135.2 of Marmota marmota marmota. Taxonomy (NCBI): domain Eukaryota; kingdom Metazoa; phylum Chordata; class Mammalia; order Rodentia; family Sciuridae; genus Marmota; species Marmota marmota. Next base: position 4,655,685 of record NW_026000000.1, read on the forward strand.
CTGGGGGTGTTTTAAGCCTTTGTTTGGAAAACTCTGGATGCTACCTTACTGGAAACATTACACAGAAAAACAGGTTGCTATTTATTTTAAATATAGAAGTTTCTAGGAGAAAAGAGAGTTCTGGTCTGCATCCTTAATAGCCTACCAAAACTATTCCAGTTTAAACTGGGAATAGTTCTGTCTGCCTTGGTTGCTTGTTTAGCTGTGGTTACTCTGGCTGAAAACACTAGAAAGAATAGTTTGTTTATATTCAGATGTGTTTCCTCTATACAGCACCTACCACATCACTTTGGGATATAGAAACCCTTATATGTCTGTTGAATGGATTGATGAATTAGGAATAGATATAAAGCAGCAGGAGAGACCTGCTTGTACAAGTTTCTGTGCCAGCCCTTCTTCTTCCCTGCTTAACATTCATTTTTTTTTTAAAAAAAAAAAAAAAAAGGAAGCAAATCATTCATAAGAAAAGGCAACCTATTTTAGGAACATCTCAGCTTACTTAGAAAGTACTGTGCATTGCGTTTGAAAATGGATTGAACATTTAATATGAATATTTTATGCAGTGTTATTTTTCCTCTTGTCACCAAGCTTAGATTTTAGAAGTAGGAGCTTTGTAGTGTCATAAAAAGTTAGTTCCTATTTTTGCCCCTCAGAATATTTGATACTGCTGATATCATTATTTATAGCATTAAAACTCAAGTCTAGGGCTGGGGATGTGGCTCAAGCGGTAGCACACTTGCTTGGCATGCGCGGGGCCCTGGGTTCGATCCTCAGCACCACATAAAAATTTAAAAAAAAATGAAGATGTTGTGTCCACCGAAAAACTAAAATAAATAAATAAATATTAAAAAAAATTCTCTGTCTAAAAAAAAAAAGAAACCTCAAGTCTAGTAGAGCTCAGTATTGAGAGGCCTGGGAAACAGAAGACCTAAAATATGCTGCTAATAATGATGGGCCCTGGATGGGCCACTTAAAGTCTGGGTCTGTGTGTCATCATCTGTCAAATAGAGACTGGGACTAGAGGATGGATAAGGTTTTCCAGCTTTCAGAGGGTGAACGGAGGATTTCCCCAGTAGTGTCTGCCTATGATAAGATGGCTTGTTGAAGAAGTCTTTGGGTCAGTGAGGTAGTCTTACCTGTACACACTGGCCAGGAATTGGTATTAATTAAGGTGATTTGTAGAAGCTATAGGTTCTTGTTCAGAAAGTTAAAAAAAAAAAAAAAAAAAAGCCAAGCTATTGTTANTATACACACATATATATGTATATATATGTATATATATATGTATATATATATGTATATATGTGTATATATATATGTATATATATATGTATATATATATATGTGTATATATATATATGTATATATATATATATGTATATATATATATATAAGACGTTGATGGACCTTTATTTTATTCATTTATTTACATGTGGTGCTGAGAATTGAACCTAGTGCCTCACACATGCTAGGCAAGTGCTCTACCACTGAGCCACAACCCCAGCCCCTATATGTTTGGTTTTTAAGAGCCCATACTAAGAAAATTTAGTGTGTTTTAATTTTTATAAAGTCTCAGAATGACTAATAGATAAAATATCCAACTTATCTTTTTTGTGTGTATGTGGTACTAGTCACTCTTCCACTGAGCTGTATCTCCAGCTCTTCTAATTTTAAGACAAGGTTTCATTAAATGGCCTGTTTTGACCTCAAACTTGTGATCACCTGCCTCATGTTCCCAGGTTGCTGGGGTTAGAGGTGTGTACCCCTGTGCCTGACTCTCACTTATCCTTTCAAACATGTGTTTTAAGTACTTTCAAGTCTGACATATCACATGTCCATATTCTTGTTGAAATTATTTTATGATGGGTAGGGTACATAGTTCATGTAATGTTCAAAATTCTCTTGCTCTTCTAAATGTGTCAGGGTTTGGCTTTTGAAGCTGGCCACAGCCTGATCACCAATAGAAGATTGTTACTTTGTTGTTAAATATTAGGGATGATATCCCCCCAATGGCAAGACTCAGTCTAGAGAGCCTGTGTAGGGCAGCCAGAGACCATGGGAAAGGAGGACGCATGCTGATGCCAAGGCAGGGCCCTGCCCGATCTTTTTCCGTCCTCTGTCAGAAGGACATGGGATGGCATCAGGGACATGCACTTCCCTTCTGTACTAGTTATCTGTAGCTACCAAACAGTCAAAAGTGGCACACACTTGGAAGCATGATCAATTCAGTGGTTACCCCACCATGCCTCTGAGTCAGGAGCCTGGGCATAACAGCTGGGGCCTAGGCAAGACTGTGGTCAATGTGTCAGCTATGGTCGCCATTCTGTTTTTTTGAGGCTTGGTTGAGGAAGAATTTGCTTCCGTGCTTATGTGGTTGTCAGATGTCAGTTTCTTGTGAGTTCTTTTTTTTTGCTGGAATTGAACCTAGGGCCTTGAGCATGCAAGGCAAGCACTCTGTCAACTGAGCTATATCTCCAGCCTTCTTTGTGGGTTCTTGGACTGAACATTTCAGTTTCTTGCTGTCAGCTGGAGGTTGCCCTCATGTGGCTCTCTCATAAGGCAGCTCAAAACATGCAATGTGCTTTTCAAAGCCAGCATGGGAGAGAGAGTTGCCACAGAATTATAGTATTATTATAGACATTGTAATCTTATGTAATATAACTATATATGTGCTGTCATTTTTGCATTAATTTATCGGTTATAAGAATGTCATGAGAGGGGATTACCCAAGGCATGGATAAGAGACTGAGATCAAGGGGCCACTTCAGAGTCTGCCATATCTGAGGCTGGCAGAGAGTATGGATTCTCTTTATTCTTTCCTCTATGCATTCTCCTATGTAACCAGGAACATGTTTCTTATCCCTTCTGTTTTAATCCTTTCTTCTGATCTACAGAGAATTCAGCAACCTTGAGTAATTTTTTTCTCCTCTTTCCTGATATAAAAATGCAATGAAAAGATAACAGGAAACTGCCTGAGGAAATAATTCTTGTACTCTTGGGGATGCTGCCTTTGGGTATGTGTGACATGTTCTTTACCAGGTGTTTCTAAGTCATAGTGTGGCTTATATAGAAAAAGGCCCCAAGTGAGGTCTTCTCAGCTTTTGTGTTTCTGATCACTTGCTCGTGTGTGTGTGTGTGTGTGTGTGTGTACGTGGGACTGGAGATTGAACACAGGGATGCTGAGCTACATCCCCATTCCTTTTTATTTTTATTTTGAGTAATAAAAATAAGTTGCTGAGGCTGGCCTGGAACTTATCCTCCTGCAAGCACCAGATTCCAAAACCAGTTTGTTTTCACATGCAGGATCTCATGCAGTTGTATATGAAGAATGATTAGGAAGTACTGGGTTTTTTAAAAAAATCACAGATAGGTTTTATATGGCCACAATATTCTTTCTAATTCCATCAACTGAGTTAATTGCTTCTCTACCATCACTACTGCCATTGCTCTGTATTCTTTCAAATGAATTTCATCTTAATCATCCGCAGCCCCAGTGCTCAGCACAGAGTTTCCTGCTGTGAATGGGTAGTTCACCGAAGTTGTTTGTTGAAGTCACTGGTAATTCTTTTGAATAATCAACCACAGTGGTGATTATTCAAATGACAAAATCATTTGGTGATGATTTTGATTCTTTGAACTAATGTGTTAAAATATTTTCCATGATAACATATAAAGTGGTCTTTTTTAAATATCAGGAAAAAACTGTACTCAATGAGACAGATTTTCTTGTGAATATAGTGCACTGACTGAAGGTAAAAAAGAGTATTCAACTGATCCTGAGGAGCCAGCACCATTATAGGGAGTCCCAAAGAGGATTACTTGGAAGGGGTCCAGGAGAACCTTTTTTAGATGTACAGTTCCAACACTTCTGTTTAAAAGTTGTTATGACCTCACCTAGTAGATTTTTTGTTTTTTTAAGCAAAGCTGACAGAACCATACTGTCACCAGTGCAGCAGTAATGTAGTGTGAAGATCACCTTCATGATAGGCTGCCAGGATGGCTTTTATCTTGCACAGATGCCCATGGAGTGTACAGTATTACACTGTGCACCAGAAGGATTAGCACTGGTGGAGATGATTCATTCCTTCCTTTGGAGAATTTGTCATTAAAAAAAAAAAAGATGGGGGGAGAAAGAATTTCAAAACTCAGTCCTCTTTGGCCATTGTTTCCTCTTACTTTGTTTTGCAATACTGGGGATTAAACTCAGGGCCTCCCGCAGGGGAGGCAAGTGCTCCACCATTGAGTTACAACCCAGCTCCCTCACATGAGGAATGCCAACAAATGCATAGCTAGAACTTTCTGTTTGCTCATGTTAGTAAAGACTGTCAGCTAAGGTGAGCATTTTTATTTAACACTCCTTCCCAATTGACTAAGAAAAGTTTTAAGTTGTTGTCAAAACTGTGATTGGAACCTCTATTCAAAGAGTTCACATGAGGAATCTAAGACCTTAATGGACTGCATACCATAATTGCAGTTGTAGCCATGTTAATAGACTCTACTATAGTCACATTAGTGAGCACTATAATTGTAGTTTTATTTTGAGAACATATTGTATGATGGGCTCTGTACATACATTATCTCTAAATTGTATAACCATTCAAGGTAGGTATCATTGTTCTTTTTTTTTTTTCTCTTTTTTTTAATTGGTTGTTCAAAACATTACAAAGCTCATGACATATCATCTTTCATACATTTGATTCAAGTGGGTTATGAACTCCCATTTTTGCCCCAAATACAAGTTGCAGAATCACATCGGTATCATTGTTCTTATTTTAAAGGCCTGAAAACTGAGTTTTAGATGGAATAGATTTTTCTGCAAAGATCACACTGTTGTTAAATAGCACAGGTGTGGTTCAGTCATATTTATTTGACCCTGTATCAAACTTTACTGCACTTTTCATACTTTTAAAAGGCTTCCATATAAAGTAACCAGGCTTATAAAGCCATAGCTAGCCAGTGAGCACATCCCCTCAGTGTTGGGTGTAATCTACAAGTCTTTAACTCTTTGGTCCTTCCCTGGTATTTTTATTGATTCTGGCAAGTTTTTCCTTTGTTACTAGGGAAGTGCTCTGGATTTATGTGGTGTTTGTTCTCTTCCCTCCCTTCTTAATCCACTCCCTATCCCCTTATCCTATTATGGTTTAAGTAACTCAAAGTTTCTGCCTTTTCTTTGGGTACCTGAGGTGACGCTGTGGTACCCCTGTGTATAGACGGAGCCATGTTACAATTGATCTCTTCTCTCTGAATCACCATTAGGGCTTGAGGAGATGAAAATTAACTTAGGTTCCGATTTTATCAGTGTTGTCTACTTGGAGCTGTGAGTTCTTCACGTAAAATGAGCAATGGTTCTGGGTACCAGGAGGGTGTTTTTACTTGGAGCCCTTTTTTGAAGAAAAGAAAGCAGAAAGTCCTATCCTTAGTTTGTTGACCCTAAAATGTTACAAAAAAAAAAAAAAGTAAAATATTGTTCTGAATGATTTCCTATTAGGAAAAGGAAGGCACTTTGCTTGGCATATGCCATAGAGAACAGTGACTGTGTTTAACAACCAACTTGCTCTGTCTCAGAGCAGAGGTGAAGCCCTCTGCTGTGCTCCCAGGCAATTAGTCACTCACTTGGAGAACTTAGAAGTGGGTGGGGTGGAGAAAGGAAGAGAAGATGCTTCTCCTTCCTAGGAGATGGACTGCAGATCTCTTCCTGAAAATACAGTGAAGGGTATCCTAAAATTTTTCTACCCCAACCCCTACATGTGCTCTTTAATTTTTTTCCCTCTTGGGGTGATTTTGTTATTAGTCTTGCTCTTCTTCTTCTTCTTCTTCTTTTTTTTAGGAAAAAAAAGGGAAGAGATGACTACGTTTTAAAATGTATTCTGGCTGTAACAAAAATAAAAGACTAATGCAGTGGAAACTGAATAGTGACCATTGTAAGACATATAACCAATCAGATTCTTTCTTCTTGTGACAGGTGATGGAAATGTACTGGAACAGTGGGAGAAACTGGTAGCATATAGGAAGCCAAGATGACAAGAATTTTTTCAAACAGTCCGTGAGTAAATTTTTATTAGCACTTTGAAATTCTTTTAACTAACAGGTGAATTGTTTTTAAGACATACTGTTAAAAGGACGCACAATCAAATAACTTATAAGTGTAAAGGAGAAAATGTCTTAAATACTCATTGTCAAACATTTCAGAATATTGATGCTAACATTTGAGGAATTTTATTTTTGTAAAATTCTGTCTTGGTATGGTATGCCATTTTTTATTGGGTATATAGATTTAGTGAACAGAACAAAAGTATTTGAAAAATTAAATGAGAATTTCTTGTACCAGTTCAACATTTAAACTAAACTTTGAATGTCCCATCTGAATGTAGATGTTCTTGGTTCCATTGGTTCCTTGGGGCCTGTTTCTCACTTAGATAGCTTTTGTGGGTTCATTATAGAAATAAATATAAACAAAATTGTTGGATATGAATAAAATTTGGTTCTTTGTACCTTCTCCCTATCTGCATTAATGGTTGTTAATTATCTACAGTTACACGTGGTTGATTTTGGTTTCATTATGATAATGATTATGGTAGTACGTGTGGTAGCTTAGGGGAAAAACCATATATTTTTGACTCAGTCATCTCCAGATGTCTGACTTGTTCTTTCGCCTTTTAGTGGTTACTTCGCCTCTTAAAACCTGTGTTGACTCATCTATATATTGGACTTGATATTCTCTCTCATGGCATGAAGGACTGTTGAGATAGTACATTGTGTCATGAATGGTACATCACAGGGCTACCATAAATGGAGTTACTTTCTGTCCTTGTACTCATATCAAGATTTATAATCTATAAGCCTTTATTTTGACTAAAAATATTGGCCAGCTCAAATTCCATAGCTATTGTGAAGTAGTGCTGGTTAACACTGTAGGTATTGTATACAGGTAAAAAGTGTGAGGAAAATGGCCCTTCCAGGAGGGTTCACTGGGTTGGAGATTTCTGGTGTACCCCTGCCCACTGCAGCAGCTGATTTCATATTCCCAGTGAAAGTCACTGAAAGCAGGGCTGGGAAGGGATGTGTAGTAGCACACCATGGGATAGTTTCCTATTGAGCAGGTATTTGTGGCTGTAAATAGCATCAATAGCATGGTAATAGTAAAACAATTAGGAAATAATAAAGTTTGGAGGACACTTATTACAGTTGTCTTTAGTATTTTTTTTTTTTTTACAAATTTGAGTAAAAATAATTTAACTTTTAACAGTGGCTGTGTTTAACAACCAACTTGCCAATAATCTTGAGAAATTCACACTGGGCTCTATGGACTCTCTGTGAAGCCACAGTTCTCTGAGTTATCTGTTTCAGCCCTGGCGGAAAGAGTTTGGTTTGGTTGATAAAAGCAAGGTTTGGTTTTTGAATCAGTGCTTGGTGTAACCCAAGTTATGCTCACAACAGCTTCTGGGATTGTAGGTAAAGGCCAAGATCAATTTAGAAGTTTCAGCCTCCTTTAAAGAGTATGAGTGGAGTTCCTGAGTTGTTGACCCAGCATTGTCGTTGACCCCTGGCACCCCCTTCCCCGTTCTGGCTGCTGAGTGATAAGACCTGGAGACTGGTCAGAATGTCTACTACCTGTTGAGCTGCCTTCTCTTCCTTCCCCATATTCTCTCAAATCTAAATTCCTTCAAGTAGTGCCATTGCAGGGACAAGTGGCCAGGGTTCCTCCAAACTAGGCACTCCATGCAGCTGTGCTTTTGACTCAAAAATTAAGTTTAATGAAAAGTAATTTGCCTCCAGAGAGAAAAACAAAACAAAACCTGGGCAGCATAAACCTTGGCTTGATTGAAATCTTAGGGAGTAAACTCAAGGAAAGAAAGGAAACTGGATCAGATAGCTCAGTGTTTCATCAAGAAGCATTTTCTTCTTCAGTTTTTCTAACTTGCCCTTTAGAAGGAAATAATTGAAGCCTGAAATTGCTAAGTAACAGCTAAGAATGTGGTGGTTGTTTTTATTTTAAATCTCACCTACCTCGTTCTCAAAACACTTTCTTTATTAAACCTTAAAAAAAAAAAAATGCCTTGGCTATTTCAAAACATTCATTGTGTCAATTCCCTGAATCAAGCTTACATAATCTTAAAATATTCATTTCTCTTATTTCCTCTTAAAAGGTTATTTATAGTTCCCACTAAGCCAAAGGATTATTGGATTATTGCAAAACTAATTCTTGTTCATTTCATGCAGAAGCTCATAGTTAAAATCTGAGAGAATGGCCTGAATTAGGAAATACTTCCCTGTAGCTTAATCAGATCGGCTGTGGCTGCCTTTCTTTGAAAGCAAACATGGCAGTAGGAATTAATAGAAAAATTTTACCACAGATAAAACATTCTGATTTATATTGTCATCTCTCATCTTGTGTTGTTTCTGAACATCCCAGACAGAACTGAATTTTTGATCAGAGACTATTAGGTGTGCACTCTTTGTATGTATACTTTTTGGCATACTTGCAATATCTTGAGACCTACAGTCAGTAGTTTATGGAGACTTGGGAATCATGGGTTGGGGATGGATTCCAGTACAAATCAAACAGGCTTATTCCACTTCCAGAATCAGTAATCAAGCCTTAAAAAAAAAAATGCAATCTCAGAATGAATTTGGTAGCTGCTATTAAGGGGTGGCAAGAGGAATGGACCAGATCAGGTAGGGTTCTAGGAGCAGAAGATGTTTGGATTGGATGTTTGACAACTAATGTCTTTTTTTAAAAAAATATTTATTTTTAGATATAGTTGAACACAATACCTTTATTTTTATTTATTTTTATGTAGCACTAAGGATTAAACCCAGGGCCTCACACTTGCTAGGTGAGCACTCTACTACTGAGCCACAACCCTAGTCCACAACTAATGTCTTTTTATTAAATTATAAAAGTTAATATTGCTGATTGGAAAGAACTATAAAAATGTGGAAATTATTAGATAAAAAACTCAATTTATCATTACCAAGAGATAACCATTATTAACATTGTGTTTTTGTATTCTGCCATACTTTCTAGGCCTGTGTTAGAAACACTGTCTTTTCCTGCCCAGTGTGGGTCAACTTATAACTATTATTTTGAAATTTGCTTCTATTGATAGTATATTGAGATGATGCCATCAATTAATATCTATAATATATATAAACCTCATGTAGCATTTCTGGAGTCTGTGGTGTATTCCTTAATACTGGACATTTTGGTTGTTTTCCACTTTTCATTTGTGTAGAGTACACCTGTTATAGTTAAAGCAACATCCTTGGGTTTCATAAACTGACTTCCAGACCACTCACGTATAATCGAATCAAGCCTTTATTGAAGCACACCGGTAGCGGCTGACCAGAACATAAAGCTGTTTCCCTGATCAGCCCCAAACAATTGCAAGGGCGCTCCTTATGAGCCTGAAAACCGCAAAAGAGGTGTTTGGAGGGGTCTAGCCAATGCAAGCAAGCCAGGTTACAGAAGCAGGACAGTGCAGTCAAGCGGCGGGACGCTTAGCCAATCACAGTTATCCCATCACCCCAGTTACAGAAACAGAGCCCCCATTACCCTAGTTACAGAAATAATGCCCCAGTAGGTAGTTCCTTGTTCTTAAAGGTTTCTATAGCAAAAGGAAAAGAACATCTTGCCCCAGTCATGACCCTTCTACTTGGCATGGTTGTTTTACAAAATGGAATCACAAAACAAAATGGAGTCACTTTTGCTTTTACTATCACACACCATAATGAACATCTTTGTACACCTATCATGACCCACTCACCGTACTGTCTGGACAGGATACTTGAACAGAGTTGGACCAGAGCTTCTTCCTAGAAGAAACAGGGAAAGGCAGAAATTATAGGAAGATCCCATTCTGGGGGAAAGGCTGGAATTATGATTTAGTGGATGGAAAAAGAGAAGGGGAATAGTGCTAATTAGGACTGGAGATGGAAGATAGAGGAAAGATTTGATGTGAAACCCTTCTTTCATTCTCATTAAAAGCCATTTAGGATTCTTTCCCTCCCTCCCTCCTTCCCTCCCTCCCTCCCTCCCTCCCTTCCTTCCTTTTTTCACCTGTCCTTCTGTCCTGGGATTTAACCTGGGACACTTTACCACTAACCACATCCCCAGCCCTTTTTGTTTTTTATTTTGAGATGGGGTCTCACTACATTGCTTAGGGCCTTGCTAAATTACTAAGACTAGACTCGAACTTAGGATCCTCCTGTCTCAGACTCCTGGGCTGCTGAAATTATGAGCATGTGCCACTGCACCTGGCTGGATTCTCTGTCACATTTAAATGCATGACTTAATATCTTCATTTGTTCTTGATTTCCCTTATTTGGGGAAGATATATTTATTAATTGTTCTGCATTTCAAATGTTCAAGAAAGACTAGGCCTTTAAAACTTGAGGGTCTTAAGAAACTCACCAATCAGAGAGTCAGCAAGGAATAGAAGTCATGGGAAAAGTATATGTGTGGGTAGAAAAAATTATGGAGGGACTGCTTTTTAGAACAGGACATCTTCATCATGATAGGAAGGACGAAAACTGTGTTCCAGTCCTTTTCCATTCCCTTTGTGGTAGCTTGTGCCATTGTGCAAACATTTGTTCTTCTTTCTCCCGTCCCATTGTTCTGTGAAAGGAATAAACATTTCTAACCTACTGAAGGCAGACTCCCCATGGCTGGCTTGGCCATAAGATTTATTTTGGCTGATGAAATGTGAGTGACAAGAATATGTGCCATTTCTGAGCAGAGACTTTAATGGACATGGCCTGGTTCTGCCATCTCTGCCTCATGTTTGCGTGTCCCAGTTAGGGTGCTCCTTCTGCTTTGGGGCCAGAGTGAAGAGGATATGAGTCTGCAATTGTTGGAGCAGTTTGTTCCTGCAGCATAAATTTAGCCTAAGGAGTGCCTTCTTTCTTTCAGGTTCCCCCACCCCACACATTTGTACTATGAGGAGCTTCCTTCCTCTTTATCTTGAGAAATAGTATGCTTTGTCAACTGTCATGCTGTGGTCTTTCCCTGCACTGGACCTTTGTCAGAGGTCACCATTTCAGTTAAGGCATGTAAATAAGGTATTTAGATTTGACTAAGATAACCCTTTGTTTCTTCTTCAACTATTTATTGGAAATATTATCTCATGTTGAGGTTTGGACTTCCCAAAGGTTGGGGTAATCCAAGCCTGGACCCAGCCTTGAAGAATTGGAGCATGTTGGGGTGCTGTGCATCTAAGTAGCCATGAAACAAGGCAGGTGGTGGGAGGGGTGGCATGAGGGGAGCTCACTGATGAGCCACGAACTGCCCTCGTGCAGGTGCCACTTTGTCGTGTGTGTGCCTGCCCTGCCTTATTCTTTGTGTCATGCTTTTTGTAAGTTCAGCTTCACTTTCCTTTCCCTGTCTTGCTTAGCATGTTTACTGGAGCATTTAATTTGTACTGCATGTTAAACTGCCCTGTTCTCAATTTGTAGATTTCAGTGAGACAATTTGTACTGACTCACTCACTAGCTGGTTGTGTATGTCCTTTTTTTGACATATCATGAGTTGTTTAATTTCACAGATGACGTGCTAAATTTTGTTTTCCATCATATAAATTGCTTAACACACTATTACAACAAAATTAAACCCTTAGTTAACTAATTGTTTTGTTTTACCCTCCTCAAGTTCCTGGTTCTCTTTTCCACGATGTATGAACTTGAGTTCATTGTTGTTAATTGGGGCGCTCCTTTCCTTTGTCTTTTTAGGGGTCTAATGTGTTAAAACTCAGTCATGGGAGAGTCAGTTTGTCTTGGCTTAGTGATCAAATCATACCTTGATCTAGATACTTTGGAGTTGACCTCTTACAATTTCAGGTCACATGTCAAATGACCTGGAGTGTGTCCATTCAGGAGCTCTGACTTTCTTTTCCTCTCTCCCTCCTTCCCTTCCTTCTTTCCTCCTCTCTCTCTCTCTCTCTCTCTCTCTCTCTCTCGTTGGGGAGGGGGGATAACAACTTTCTTTAGCATTCTTAGTGACTAGTTCTTGCTTTGGAACCAGGGAGTGAACCCGATGGCTCATGAGGACTGTCTGATCAGTAGTTACTGTCTTAAGACAATGTACAATTTAGCTGTTCTCCTTCCTTCATGACTGAATTTGGCTATTTTCCATCTCATTGCTTCTGACCACCTTCTACTTTGATTTCAGAAGGCACAGGATAATTTATTATTAAAACCACCTCTTAAACCAGGATCTTTTAAACTTTTTGTCCAACACTCATGGAAAGAAATGGTTATCTGCCTTTGGCAGAGAAGGTGCACCTTGAGAGTTGCCAAATTTTATCGTAATGGCCTGCTACTTGATTATGGCAGTGGGTTCCTGGGTATTGATTTTAATATTATGTTTTGTAACAAATACATATTCTCTTTTATGCATTAAATATTATATGACTGATTTTTTAAAAGTTTGAAACATAGTTGATACTGCTAACTGCATCCCTTGCATTTATGTTAGTAGACCTGATAATCTACCAATAACAACGGTCATTTTTCCCTAATTTAAATTTTCTCTTAAAAACACTTTAGACAGGGATTTTAATATATGTAGTACTTTTTTTAAGAAATGGCAAAAGAATGTTTTTATGAATGTACTGTTGATAAATTCTTGATTTTTGGATGATCTTTATTTAAGTACAGATCAGAATAGTTTAAAGCTTACTAAAAGAAATATTTTATTTTATTAAGCTGTAGAGAAATACCTTCTTTTAGGAAATAGAAAGTAAAAGTCTAGCTAGTGACCGTGACTGCTCAGGAACACTTTCTCTCTTTGGGTATTTACAGATTCTGAGACATTCACTCTTGGTCAACTCATCTGTAAGCCCACTCTGTCAGGCTCCTCTGAGTGTTAGACATAGTATTTTCAGCTTTGGGATCATATATAGATGACTTTTTTCTTTCTTTTCTTGGTATTGTGGAATAGACCCAGGGGTGCTTTACTACCCAGCTCTTTACATTTTATTTTAAGACAGGATTTTACTAAGTGGCTGAGGCTGGCCTCAAACTTTCCATCCTCTTGCCTCAACCTCCCAAGTCACTGGGATTACAGGTGTGCATACCACTGTGCCCAGCTAGACATGAATTGCTTTGAAGCAGGCCATTGAGCTTGGACATAAATAGTGTCTTGACTCCAGTTTCCTGCAGTATTGTATGTGGCTTAAATGTAAAGTAATGTGTGTAAAGCTGAAGCCACTTGTCATTACTAACTACACAGTAAATGAATTAAAATGAGCTTGTTTTCCTTGTTCTAGGTAGAATTTCAACTAAATTTTTCTTTAGGAACAATGTTATGAATGGTGTTTTGAGTACAGTTTTAAAAACATTGTTGATGTTAAATTTTAGATCAATTATGAGTTAAGCAGGCTTTTACAGACTGGTGAGGGAGCTGCCTTTATACTAGAGACATACTGTCTCCAGTGTAGTGTCTCCAAGTGCCTTATAAGAGTTCATTGACTTGAGATATAGAAGTCACCTGTTAGAATGTCATGTCTCACCAGGTCAAGGACTGCTTGCATAAGCTTTCATATTGGGCATGTAATGGAACTTCTTGATAGGCAATTGTGTTTTTTGGTAAACAAAGGAACCAACCCTTCTTTTCACTCACAGGAATTAAACTCACCTTCTAAAACTTAACTGTTCCCACCAATTCAACTAAGTGATCCTGGTATAGACCAGCCTGTCGTGGGTGCATGGCCTTAAGCTGAACCAGTGTGAGACTTTCTTGACAATTTAAAAAATTGCAACTATGAGTAGAAGAATAGTCCCTCTTAGTGGCAGAGCTAAGTGGCAGAGTTAAGTGGAAGGAAGGCAGCCTTCAGGAAGGGAGGACAAAAGCAGTTTGTATAAGCAAAGATGCTGACTTGTCCTGGTGGAGTTCATTTTGAGCTGATCTTCAAGTCAGCTAAGCTTCCTCTGTTGGTCTTCTGTTGCTGGGTTACTTTGAGTCAATACATCTTACCTTGCTTTAGCTGGTGCTGCTTCAAGTGCCATTTCTATTACTTGCATATTAAAGAATGCTGACTAATTCATTTGGCTGTTTATACATGGAATATTTATTAGTGGCTTTGTTGTGAGCAATTATAATAAAGTATTTAATTGTATAATAGGGCAGCTGATTTATGACATAGCTTTTAGAGAACAGTGGTAGTGTTTATTCCCACCTATCATAAGAGGAGAATATTTGATTAACATTAATCAAAGAGTACTGGTGATGTGGGGGTGGGTAGGTAGGTCTAGGTATGTGTGTGGTAATGACTCTTGATAAAAGTTTCCTCTAATGCACACATCACCTGACTTTTGACTTTAGGCCATTTAAACAAATATAGAACTATGATAGTTCTAGTAGTTATATTTAGTCTTGAAGAACTTGCTGACCTTTGCTTCCTTTTATAGTTAGGCCACTAACCATAGAAGATAAACAAATTTTTGCGGCAATAACACATACATTGAGAGAGATGTTTATATGGAAGGAGGAATTGGTACTCTGGCACTGTCAAATTTGTATATAGATGTTCCATACTTGAAAGGAAGATAGAATGACATATTGCCTCTGTTCTCGTCAGTGGACTAGTATTTGGGGAACTGAGATTCCATGTGACAACACTGTTTTGTAAACGTCCCTTCCTTTTAGGAAGTATTGGATTTGCTTTCTCAATAGCATTCTGTATTGTTGGAACATGTCTAAAGAGCAAAGAGATGCATCTGCTGCTTGGGTTCTGCTTGCCAGCTGGTTTGAACAACTATAATGTTTGTTTATTCTTGATGTGTCAGCAGTCAAAGTTTTCCTTTCTCCATTGTGGTTATTCTATAGCTTAAACATGATTAGATCAACAATGACTATTTATTCAGAATCTGCTAAGTCCCTGGGGGATACAAAGCCTCTGAAAGGCACTCTACCTCTGATGGAGTCTTGTTATCTGGCAGCGATAAATATCAGGGATTTCCTTTTGGTGCTGAGATTCTATATATTGATTGTGAAAGGGCATTATAAAGAAAAAGGCCTGGTCAAAATCCATTCTATTGGCCTGGGGATGTGGCTCAAGTGGTAGCGCGCTCGCCTGGCATGTGTGCGGCCCGGGTTCGATCCTCAGCACCACATACAAGGATGTTGTGTCTGCCAAAAACTAAAAAATAAATATTAAAAAATTCTCTCTCTCTCTCTCTCTCTCTCTCTCACACACACACACACACACACACACACACACACACACACACTCTATTTAAAAAAAATCCATTCTCTTGTCATGTAATGACTAAAAAAAAAAAAAACAAATAAAAAACTTAAAAAAAAGAAAAAGAAAAAGAAAAGGTCTGTAGGCACTTGGAGAAGAGGAGAGATCCCCAGGGATTGGGCCAGGGAGGGAGTTCCAGGAGAAGGAGTGCTTGAGTGGGTCCAGAATGGAATAAGTAGTGGAGAGAGTTGAGGTCACCAGACCAAGGCATGGTGCCCACCTAGGTAAGTGTGCCATGAATAGATCAGTGGGCCATTTGGTGAAAGTTTTTAAAGACTGGGGGTGGCAGAGATAGAAGCCTGCTTCTGAAAGACCTGAATATATGGCATTGGTCCTTTGGGTTAATCGTCACTCTCCCCCGGCCCACATAAATATATTGAGAACCCTTGTGCTTTGTGTTTTAATGTTAGGCACCAAAGGCATCCTAGAAATAATTATCCCTTTTCTCTTGTGAGATTGTTTTAACTACATTGTTAATGGTCTCCTTGTTTCTAAAGTGTAAGGAGTATGGAAACATCTTGTGTTTTGAGTTTGGGTTGCAGCTGCTGGTATTGTTTATTAAGCCTCCTTCTTCCTGGTTGGAGCACCTACTCTGAATTTCAAGCTTGACTGGATTCTAAACAATAGAAATGAACTACATAGATCAATTCTCTTTCCTATATGTGCTGCCTTCTCTCCTCCATCATGTATCTATAAGTATCTACACTTGTCTACATATACAAACAATGCTTGTATTTTTCAGACAGTAATGTTATTGAAACTTACTGTGTTCATAAACACATGGGTTTTATGTTGTCTTCTTATATAAAAGAGCTGCTGTTCAGGCAGTAACACCCAACACACTACAGCTCACCTAGCATGATTAATTACAATAGTTTTATAAATAGGAAATCAGTGCTTAGAAATACACACATTAACTTGTGTGAACATTTGAGAAAAGTTGCCTATAAAATAAATTTTGATCTTTACTATTAAATTATAGTTATTTGATTGAGAAAGGAAAGGTTTATGACACTCTGAACTTTAACATTTATGGTGTGATGGTGATGAAGTGTCAGGAAGCACAGAGGGAGGGGCTTGCCAGCTGGAAGAGCAATTAGGAGACACTCAACTTCAGTGACCCTGGCATGAAGGTAGGAATGGAAAAAATGTGAATGAAGCCTTCATATTACACTTGCTGATAGTGAATTGGCAAGAGAGAGGGAGGGAGCTCAGATGATTCCAGAATTAAACTTAAAATGTCTAGGAAACTAAGAGTACCATTATGAGGAATATGAGGGGGGCGGGGGGCGGGTAGAGGTAGATCAGCTTCATCATGGAGGAGAAAGGCACCATTTTGTATGTTGGGTGTCTCTTGCTAAGGATCAGTGTTAGGCTGTAGACCTACCTTGCTTCCGCCTCTTTAGGCTACAGTTTGATCTTTGAAGAGAGATGAAGGAATTCTCTGAACACTAACTGGCAGAGCTGGGACTAGGAAGGGAGCTAGCTCATAGCTCCTGGTGCAGTTTTCTTTCCACTCTCTGGTTTGCTTTGGAGAGAAGAATAGCATTTTAGGAAGTCTCTTGATCTCACTGTAGATCTTATCTTTGGCTTATCTTTGGCTAAAGACTATTTTGAAGAAACCGCTGCCTGTGGAAATGACTAGGTCTAAACAAATATGAGGAAGGTAAACTCAAAGAGATCTCCAAAGCCCAGAAGTTTTAATTTGTAGCTTAAAAAATCTTTTCTTCCCCCGTAGAAACTCTTTACTAGCATTAGCAATCAACTCACTTCTTAACAGGTTCTCAGAATTAGTAGTTCTGTAGTCTCTTATACTTTGTCTATTTCCAACTACTAAAAGTTTCTTTTAAATATTTTGATTCCAAAACAATATTTAGGGACAAGTGACCAAGATAAAATATTCCGAAAATTATTCTTGCATTTTTAAAAGTTAATTTAATAATGGCCTAAATGAAGTTGTTCCAACCTAAGCATGCCCGCCTTCTTTTCTTTCTTTCTTTTTTTTTTTTACTAATAAAACTTCTCTTGTATAATAAGAATACCAAGTCCATCCTAAACCAAAAGTGTCTTAAGTTTCTCACCACTTAAATAAGCAAATCAGACCAGGAAATCCCCCCAAAATTTATTTCAGCTATAAAATTCTTTGGCTATTTTAGATTTAAAAAAAGTGTTTAAAATCATGGGTCAGTTTGACTATAAAATTCTGGAATTTCATTCAGGACGTAGAGGGACAAGACACAGCGTTTTTTGATTGTCTATTCTGTCAAGCAGATGCCAAATGCTTTGCATGTGTTATTGCCGATGAATCGCTTGGCAAACTGTTAGGTTGGCATTTTATCCCCCTCATTGCAGATAATTAACTTGCTCAAGGTCATGCAGTGCCAGTGGTACCATCCTAACCTGCTTTGACACCTGGTCCAACGTCCTGCCTAACTCAAAACTTTTACTATAGAAACGAACGGACATCCACTGATTAAGTATCATAAAAACATTAATCCTTGTTTCATAAGAGTTTTTAAAGGGCAACCTGTCCCTTTCTAGAAGTTGTGCCGAAGTTGTTAAAGGCTTAAAGTAAAAAGACTGTGAAAGGCTGCTAAGCCTGATATAAATCAAGAAAGGAAAGTTCCGCCTTAACCGGCAGTGAACATGCTTATTGGTTAGGATTGAACGGGCTGACTCATTTCTTTTTTGCTGTGGCAGAGGGCCACACCCGGCATTCCAAAACCCCTCTGCCGGCCGGCCACACCCACTGGCCTGGCTGCTGGAGCCTCTGCGCTGGGCTCGGCGTCCAGGCTCGCAGCTGCCTTCCAGGAGAGGATCCGTGCGTCTCCCGCCCGGAGCTTGGGGCGCCACCGTGGTCCTCGCGCTAAGCCCATCAGGACGGGGAGAGCGGTGGTGTGGACCCACCGGGCCGGGGTCAGGGCGCCGCCTTTGCCTTTGCCTTCGCCTTCCCGCCTGCGCCCGGGCGGGCAGCGCGCACTCGAGCGCGCCGGTGCGGCGAAAACTTGGTGCTCCAGGAACTTTCCAGCGGATTCTGCCTCAGGGAGGAGAGCGTAAGTGTTGTCCCTTCTAGGATGCTGTAGTTCGTGAAAATGCTCTCTGGGGAGATTAGCGGTCGCAGACTGTGGGACCTGATCAAAGTAAGGAAGAAACAAACCCTTCTTGCATTCCAGAAAACATCCAGTTTGGCAATTAACGCGCAGTTTTCTGCACTATAAAGGGAGTTTTCATTTTTACCGGATCTCACTTTGATGCTAAACCTGGCATTAGCCAGTTACACCTGAGAACGCTCACTGTAGTGGGGGAACCGATGGTCAGGATAGAGGTAGGCAGAATCAACAAATGTGCTATTGTGTGATGCCAGCCGCTGTAGTTTTAGAGCTCAGGATCCAGCTGGTTTCAGTGTGGGGTTATCAAGTTTTCCTAATGGAGGTTTCCCAAAGAGCGGGAATGCATTTGCATTTTGGTCATTAAGTTTTCTGCAAGTATTGGCCTTCTCAGACTCCAGCCCCTGTACAAAACCGTCTTTCAGCCAACTCCCTTGGCTGTTAGAAGCTTGCTGGTCAGGGAGCTCTGTACCGGGTGCCAGAAGGAAGCACGTGCTCTCTGTGTTTTGGAGTGAGTGTGTTTACTCTGTAGTTATGCTTTCTATTTAGTGTGGCCAGGTAATGCTCTTGCAGAATTTGTAGAAATAAATACATGGAAAAGAAAGGCCATTTACCTTTATTTTTAAATTTGTTTTTGATGTGTGTAGTTTTTACTTATATTGTGCCAAAATAGGAATTTGGGGACCTAAGTTCTGTTTCCCTGAATGGTACAAATGTTTATCATTCCGTTTTTAACCCAGATGAGTTTATTACAGCTTTTAAGTGTACATAGAGATAAACTTGATGTGCTTCTTAAAATCTGCTTTTCTATGAAAGATATTAGTCAGCAAGTGCATTTGTATGGTGCACATACAATTGCAAGAGGTGGGAGAGGTAGAGGACAGGGAAAGTAGAATCTTGTGATTACTTCTGATCTTGTTATCAGAAACACTGTACTAGAGAGCCAGGCTGAAGATGTTTTGGTAGCATAAAGTATAATAGGAAAATTTTAACTGAATTGTTATGAATATGAATTAAGTTATGAATAGTACCATTACATTTCTGCGTTTATGAAAATCTGGACTAATTCAGTCAGTAGACAAGAGAAATGGAAGTGTGGAAGAAAATTCTCTGCAGTTGACTTTTATTTAGGTCCATGAAAGAAACTTCTCTAAAAAGAAGTCACTTCTAAATTGTTCAATTAAAACTTGGGAAACTTTAGTTACCCTAAGAGCTGAGCTCCTCCTTATACTCTTTTAAGCTAGTAGGTTAATTGTTAAACCCAGTTGTTTTGATTTTTAACTGCAAGTGCCTCTGTGAAAGGTAACAACTTGGATTCCTTTTTTTTTTTTTTTTTTTAAGGAAACTGCCGATGATGTTTGGAGGAAAATGGCCTTAAGACCTGTGGGGCAGTTAGAAAAGCCCCCTCAGGTTGTGAGAATGAGAAAATATTTTATTATATCTCAAATGTCTAATCCCTTAAAGGAATAATTAAATTTGGATTTGTATTGGGCCGTTAATGGTTATTAACAAGACTGAACGTGTATGGATCTCCTTTCATCAGGTGCTGAGATATTTTGCATACATGACTTCATTTAATTTTCACAGTAGTGCCAACAGGTGGAGGTGGTATTATCCCTGCTTTATAGTTGAAGAAATAGCCCAAGCAAGGTTACATAACCTGCTTCAAATTTCACAGCAAGTTAAGTTAGCTTATGTTAGAAGGTAGCATTTGTTATTTTTCCCATGTGGCTCCAATTGCTCTTAAAATAGTGTTGATTTTTCTGTGTGAGATTATCCAAAGGAGTTTCTTGGTCCAAAGCAGATTTTTGAGTTATTTAAAAGGTCCCCATTGCCCCAATGCCAAAAATCTCAAAGTTCAAGGAATGATGTATTTACTCTGGAAGCATGTGATTTTCAAATATTAACTGAGCAAGCCCTGCTCTTGATGGGCCAGTCATACACGTGGCTGCCTTGAAGTTGCTGATCCTTGTTGACTTTCTCTTTTATTTCTGAAGCCTTTTCAGTTTTGAATGTATCCTTTCTGCTCCTCACAAAGTATAACTGAGGCTTTCTCTCAGTGTAAAACCAGGAGCTGGATCCGGACTGTCCTACACTTGTGACCTCTGTGAAGCATACCTGCAAGTATTTTATGTGTTATGAAAAATGTTTTTAAATTCATATTAGCGCTGAGGTTAGTGTTCAACCTGTTTGTTGAGAATCATGAGGTCATGAAAGGCGCTATGCGAGTGCTGAAACTTACTGGAAGGAGGTGGAAAGTCGGTGTGTCAATTCTGAGAGTTTCTCTGCTGGAGCATTTGTTAGCATGTCCTGGTATAAGAGAATAGTGCGGCCCCCATAGCGACCATGAACTCCAGTATCTCTTCCACCTCTTCACCCTTACCATCTTCTTACCTTCCACTTTCCCAGTTCAGTCAGTGGTACCCTGGCCACCTCCTGAGGTCTCTCTAAATCACAACTGCTTCAGGTGACTTCATTTCTTGAGGATACTGAAAGAACATGCCAAGGTGATGCTCGAACTTGGGAGTAAGTAATCTTGGAAAAATCCTGGTGGGGGGACACATATGCCAGAAGATTCAATTTTCAAAAATGGGGAGATGGTAAATTCTAAAATTCTAAGCTTCAAAGCTTATATTGTTGTCTAGCAGAATTGTAAAACTCATTTTTGAACAGATGGCTCAGGATCACTTAGAAAAAAAGGTATGAGGATCAGTATCCTGCATATGTTTGCTAAGGATCACTCGTGTCCATAACCTCTTTAGACATGTATACGAGGGCATTGCCATAGTTATGACACATCAGCTTCCATGAGACATTTAACAGCCTATGTGTATTCTTTACTCAAGATGGAAAACGTAGATTGGGCAGTAGTTAGAACCAAGGAGGTGATAGTCCAACAGTTTTTTGAAGCACGTAAGTAGGGGTTAAGAACAAGGATTCTAGAGCCAGATCTTGTACAATTTATTGGCGTTCTGTTTGTCTCAGTTTCTTCATTCATAAAATGTAGATAAGAATAAGAATACCTACCTCATAGAGCTGTTGAGGTGTTGCAGGTTTAAATTAAGTAATCCATATGAAATGCTTAAAACAGAGTCGGATAGTGCTTTGAGTATCTTAGCTCTTTGTCTTTTATTGTTGCTATGGCTTTTACTACTTTTCCTATTACTATTTGAGGCAGTGCTGTACACATTTTTGAGTTTGTGTTTTAACATAGGCCCAGAATTGGGTAATGAGATTCTGGAGAGCATCTGGAACTCTTTGAAGGGTGGTTCAAAGACACTGGGCATGTTCACCTTAGCGTAAAAGCTGAGGCAGTATTAGCACTACCGATTCAGTAAAATAGATGTTCTCATTCTGTGTCCTGTACGTTTTGTCCAGTTTAATAAGTGATTTCTCTTAAGGAGCTGTGGTATGAGAGAAATTTCCACTAAGTCAGAATTTAAGAGAGCTCCTTCCTGGAATTAGTACGTTTTTCACTTGTGTGGTCTTGCACAGTTAGCTTAATTCAATGGTCCTCCGCAGAGTGCAGTTTTGCCCTCGAGGGGACATTTGGCAATATATGGACATATTTTTTGATTGTTATAATTGGGAAGGGAAGGTGTGCTGCTGGCATTTAGTGGGTGCAGACCAGGGATGCTGCTACCCATCCTACAGTGTGCAGGACAGCCTCCACAAAGAAGAATTACCCTTTGTGCCAGTAATGTTAAGACTGAAAACCCCTGGCTTCCCCATTCAGCGTCTGCATTTGTGTTTGTGAAATGTGCATCACCGAGTAGCTTTAAGAGTATGTTTATGAAAGAGGCTCTGAGAGTGAATGTTTTCTGAAATCTGTAGCAGTGTATAGCATGTGTGTTTTATCATTGGTAGCGTGATAAAGTGCATTTGCTCCATTCCCTGGAGGACTGTGCCAATCTGGTTTGGGAGTCAGATGAACCTGTGTTCCACCGTCTGCCCTCCCACCTTAACCTACTTCGTGATTCGAGGCCAGTTTCTTTATCTTTGAAAAGTAAATTCCTGTTTTCATCAGGTTTAGAGGAATGAACAGGATATGTACCTAAATTATGTAGCATGTCCTTGGGCACAGTGGTAATAACTATTTGGTTTTTTTTACATTTATGGGAGAGGGTAATGAAATTGAGTTGTGCTCATTAAAATGTAAGATTCGAAAAAAGGATGAATGAGGAAATTGGCTTTTTGATAGTTAAAAGATGAAAAATGAAACATTGTCTTCAGAAGGGAATGTAATTTTAGAGAGGTAAATGGCTTAGGAGATGTTGCTTTGGTCTTCTGGAGAAGGGAAAGAATAAGCACTAAGGGAAGAAGTACCTGTGACAGGGAGAAAGGGAGGGGATTAAGTTGTACCAAAGACCGAGCATCATCTCTACTATAAATTAGTCTGAAATTCATCAAGAAGGTAATTTTTGTGCTTGGGAATTGCTGCACTATAAAAACTTGTAATATTTGTCTGCAAGCAGTGTACTTGTGTTGTTTTTCATCCTACTCTTGATATTATGGTTTCTTAATATATTTTGCAGTACAATAGGAGACCCAGTGATGTAAGCAATGTACCCAGTCAGTGTGTGTACAAATGTGTCAGTTTTGTCTTAGTCATTTCCTTCTCCTCAGTCTCCCTGTTACAGTAGAGCAGAGATTTCCTGTGGTCACTCTTCCTTCCACCTCCACTTTTGTATCACACATGGGTTTAGGCACCTAAACTGTGACTTCATGAGCCCCATTGTTTTTCCCCTCTGTAGCAATCTGCAGCACCATGTCATTTATGTGGAAGACCAGTTGGCAGCAGTGTGTGTGTTTGACTCATTGTGAGACACACATACACACACACACACACACACACACACACCCCAGAGACTGAGCTCAGGGGCACTCAATGACTGAGCCACATTCCCAATCCTTTTTGGTTTTTTATTTAGAGACAGGGTCTCACTGAATTGCTTAGCGCCTCGCCATTGCTGAGGCTGGCTTTGAACTTGTAGGAGCTTCTGGGATTACAGGTGTGAGCCACTGAGCCTGGCTCAGTTTGATTCTTGTGTGAGTGATGGAGTTGGGTGAAAAACTTTCAAAGTGATCACAGTCCACCCGCAGTCTGCCTTGTAAACATCTTTGGTTCTGGTCATTTCCTCGGGAGGTGGCAATAGGAGACCCAGTGAGGATGCATGCATTCTGTGGCTTAGGAAAAGGCTCTTAATTCATGTTGGAGAATTGAAGTTAGTGATTTTGAAAAAAGGGTTTGATTTTAAAGTTTCTTTCTGCAGATCCCTGCTGCATTTGAACTAAATGGTGTGACTCTCACATAACTTGAACCCTCAAATGGAGCAAGTGTTAGCACCCACTCCCCTCAGCAGCTTGCATCTGGACATCTTTTCCTCTTGGATCAGTGAGGGCTGGCTCACCCCTCTGGAGTGGTGGCAGCCCGGGGGGAAGCATAGCAGCCGCAGCGTGAGTGGCTTGCAGAATGGGAAGGGTTGGGGATCGGAACACACTTCTGAGACGTTTATAATACTGACAGAGCCCTGTGAGTCCATGGAGACCTTTCTGAAGGTAACCTTCAAGCTCACTTAACTCCTGATTGCACAGAAATAGAGGGTGATGTTCCTCTCCCGTGGCCTCGAGCCACCCCGGAGTTGCTAGGTAAGCAGTATTTGCAAAAAAACTTAGTGATTTTAATAGAGAATCCTGAACTAGTTACACAATATTGCATACCTTTGTGGGCTCAGAAGCCAAGAGTTTGATATTCAAGCCAAGCTGAAAATGGGTTAATAATAAATAAGCTAAAGGAAAGACTAGATTAGTTATAATTTTAGATAGTACCAATGACCACAATTCTTGAGACATGGTAGATGATTTTTTCCATGTCAGGTATTTTCCGTCACTTCAATTTCTCAGATGTGGATGGAGTAGAAATTACCACGTGCTGCTGAAAGTGCTTGAAGACTGCTCATGTATTTCAGGACACCTAGTCATCAACTTCTACAATATTTGGTTCCAAACCTGCAGGTTCAAGTGTCCTAAGTCAACAGATGTAAAGATTTCTTTTCATTTTTGAGAATTTCAGCTTGACATTTTATGAATTTTTCAGGGTGTGTCTGTGTGTGAAGTTTTCTCTTTTTAAAAAGAGCTCCCTCTTCTCTGAAACTCTAAAAGCCTTCATTTCACTTTGAAATGATGGCTTCTACTACAGGTGTGGTATGTGTGCCATCCATGAGCACAAGCAGGCAGATCTCTGCCTCTCTACCTTGGGAAAAAAGATCAGACTCAAAAGAAACTGTAGAACATACCTGTAGTGAATGGGTTATAGTAAAGATATTCAAAGCAAATAAAGAGATGGAATGGCTTCTAGGGTAGTGTTATAACTTAGCTAAAGGTACTAATATGTTCCTCTGAAAGGGAATTTGTATGAAGAAGGAATTTAGAGAAGTAGTGCTTGGAGTCTGGGGTGGGTTATACCAAGTTTGAGAGGCTGAGGCTTTCTACAGAGAAGGGATTTTGCCAGAGTGCAGTGTTGACAGGTCTGTGTACAGATCTTCAGCCTGCTGTTTGGGCTTTTGCAGTCAGACTGCCTAAGATCTAAACTTGACTTAGAGTATGGTCTTGCTCTAACCAGTGAATACCCTGAGCTTACGTTAGCCTCACATTGCAGTGTCAGGCCACACAGGAAGCCATAAGACATATTTCTGTTCAGTAGTCACTGTGCATCCTTTTGACTACAATTTGATTTCCTCATATAGTGATGTTTTTAGGAGACACACTGATCAAGCATATATCAACATTCAATCCAAATTATGGTTTATATTTCCCACAAAAGGTATTCAATTAGCGTTTTTACTTCAATGTCACCTAGAGTGTGGTTAACACAAACCCTTTCCTAATTATTATATTTATGAATTGGCAAGATTAGGGGCCAGCCTTGGCTTGTGGTGAGCCCATCAAGATGGTATGGCACCCCAGGGACCAGCCGGCTTGCCCAGGGTTGCTTGTCCCCCTGTGAGTTTTCTTTTCTGTCTGACTTGTGACACAGGAGTGTGATGACCATTGAAACACTATTATCTTTTTTGTCAGTTTAGAAAATGTTGGGGGAAAAAATGAATATTGCCGAGTGCTTATTCATGCTGGAAATGTGGTGTTCTGTGAGTGACTCATGTAAACATGAGTAAAGCAAACTAGAGTACATTGTTATAGTCACAATTACAAGGTACACTAATTCCTACTTAGCTAAATTGCACAAATTACCAAACAACTAAAGAAATCCCCAATCAAAGCAGTTCATAGCCAAAACGTCACAGAATTTTTCATTATAGTTTTACAGTGCTACAATTTAAATCTCGTAATGCTGATATTAGATTTATAAACTATACTTTTATTTGATTCTCAGATAGCATGAAGTTTCTTGAGCATTTTAGTCCCAGAAGCTGTCATACTTTTAAAATTCATCTTATATTCCCACTGCTGGGTCTCTTACAATTTTCTGTTGTAAATCCTAAATGATTTTTGAACTTTTGGACAATTTCTTTTTCTTCTTCTTTTTAAAAATATGGTACTGGGATGAAACCAGGGGCTTTCTACTATTCTGCCCATTTTATTTTTTTATTTTGAGACAAGGTCTCGCTAAGTTGCCTAGGATGGCCTCAAACTTGCGATCCTCCTGCTTTAGCCTTCCCAAGTTGTTGAGATTCCAGATGTGTACCACCACACCCAACAGGAGCTTCCTTTTTTAAATGACTTTTTCATATGTAGTTAAGAATTGGGCAAAGATGATTCAGCCAAAAGTTCATCCTTAAAGAAAATAGGTATCAGGTAGAAGATCCATTTTCAAGGAGTTCCTACATGACTTAAAACACTTCTTAGCTGTGGCTTTTTTAGACTACACAAAGATATATTATTTTATGGTTCCTCTGGGTTTTTATTTGTTTTGGTTTTATTTTTTGAATTGAACCCAGGGGCACTTAATCACTGAGCCACATCCCCAGTGCTGTTTAAAAATATTTTATTTAGAGTTGCTTGCTGAGTTGTTTATGGCCTCACTGATTTGCTGAGGCTAGCTTTGAACTCGCAATCCTCCTTCCTCAGCCTCAGCCTCCCACCTCAGCCTCTTGAGCCACTGGGATTACAGGCGTGTGCTACTGTTCATGGCATTTCTCAGGTTTATACTTTGGATCTTGGCAGGACATGATGGTTTTTGAAAATAGACACAGTGAATCTCAGCACCCACATATGTAACCATTCTAACATAATGGAGTTATAGTTAAGGTCATATATATATNATATATATATATATATATATATATATATATATATATGGTTATAGTCATAGTCATAGTCAAGGCCTAAGCAAAACCATAGGTAATCAGGAATTGGAGCAACATTTATGAATTTCTGTGTAGCTAGATGACATTCTGGGCTTCTGGTTTAATGCCTCTGAAGGTATATAACACAACTGAAAGTTAAGAATTGCCTGTGAAATAGTTCAACTTGGGACTTTATCTCTTAGATTTTACAAATATTTGCCAAAGGATTTTATAATACATGCTAAGGTTATGATTTTATTTGTATAAGGTAGGTTTCTAATTTACTTGGTGAGTACATTTCTTTATGGCTTCTTCATGAATGAGATAATAGTTCTTCCAGGAGGGTTTTTAAAGATTTTTTTCTCCCAGGTAGTTTTCCACATTCCATGACTTTGAGCTGATAGATTTCTGTGTGGCTTCTTGCTTTATAACACAGTGCAATGCATAATTTATCATTTTGTTTAAAACATTAGAAAGGGAGAAATTCTTAGCCTTGTCCTTGAACCCAAGTTGACAATCAGTCTGCCTCTTGCCGGCACCACTTCTTTTTCCCCACTTCAGTTCTTCATTTATGTTTTGTTTTTGTGTTTACCTTCCTCAGAACTCTCCCCCAAAAGCCTTATAGTCATTAAGCATATTTTTGGAGGTTCAGATGTTAAGGAGTATAAATCCTTTAAAGATTTTGGTTTTATATTTTAATTAGATTTTGTTGAAAAATGGTATGAAGATAAAGAATTATCTGTAAATCATGCATTCAGGTAACCAGGATAACATCAATAATAAATAAAAGCCATACATATGTGTGATTAGCATACAGATGGGATCAAAAGGTACAGGACCATGTAAAGACCTCGCACCTCATATGTAACTGTTAATTTCTTGTGATTTCTTCCAGGAAAAAAAAAAATGTTTTGGGCACATTGCCATATCTACTTGGCTCTCTACTTTTTTATTTTTAATAAAAAGATTAAATTACATGCATTATTTTGTAACTTTTCCTAATATAAGTTAGAGGTATTTTTCATTTGCATGTAATAAATCTTCACTTTAAAGATGATGCAGTATTTCATTAAATGAATCTACAATAACTGTTACCTTGGTTTGTTTCTAGATATTTTAGTTGTTGCTAGGGTATGTGTTTATGCTGTTGGACTAATTACCTTCTGCCTTAAATTAATACCTTTGTATGAATTTTGCTCATATACATAGAGGTTAAATTTCTAATTTTGGAATTGCTAGGTCACAGGACTTTTGAACTTTCTAGATGAATATTGCCAAATTATACTCCATAAAGATGATCAGTTTTTATTTTAGACCAAAGTTATACCATTTAAAAAATTTGTCTAGAGTTTGCACATATTTGTACATATTTATGTGGAACGGTGAGGTTGATACCTGCATACATCATGTATCTGTAATAATCTAATCATGGTATTTAACATATTCATCATGCATTTATTTTTCCTTTGTATAAAAACATTCAAAATCCTCTTTTGTAGCTATTTTGAATTATTCAGAATGACATTGTTAATTAAAGTGCTATCTTTTCCATACCCCCCTATCTGATAAGTTAAAAATGTTATGTCTTTGTTTTCTTACTTTAATTGTGGGTAAGGTTCAGGATCTTCTCCCAGGCTCTTATGTGTTGGAATTTCTCTCTGTGGCCTTCTTTGTTTCCCTATAAATTCTTATTTTGGTCCTATTGACTTGTATGAGCTCATTTTAAGTGTGCAAAATTAGTATCATTTCATATGCATGTAAGTGTTTCCCCCATGTCATCATGGGTGCTTTTGATTGTCATTAAAAACATTGTTTTTTAATATTGAACATGATCCTTTGAAAAAGAAAGGAAAGAAGGGTATGGACTGGGAAAAGTTGGCTTACTTTCTGCTTTTTTTGTGGCTTAGTAGTTGTAGTTGGGGGCTACAGGTTATCCCCATTGATTCTAACGTGTCCCACCTCTGTAGACCCTCTGTCATCTCAGTTACATTAAGACACTCTTCAAAAGGCCTAGGCATGAATGTCCTTGCCCTCTGTTGCATAGGTCCTCATCAGTCCATCTTCCCTTTAAGGACAGTTGAGTTTATGAACAGCCTTGTCTATTAGTATCAGAACTGAGCCATTTGGAGAGTTCATTCCTGGTAGCCAGAAGTGTAAGTAATGTTCCTCTCTATCCTGAGCACCAAGAATAGTTACCTAGGTCATGAAACACACCGTGTTGAATGAATGAAGAGCAGGAAGAACAAGAGGCGCTGGGGGAGAAGGAGCAAGAATCAAAAGTTGACTGTGTGGAGCACTTAAGTCAACCAGATCTGTGCGTGCCTGACAGATGTCCTTTTGGAGTCTGCAACATTTCTGTTTCCCAGCTTTGTAATTCCTACTCAGTTAGCTTCTAAACAATTGGTATGGGTTCTAAGATAATAGTATATTTATCTCATAAATTTTCTAGGACATTGAACATGCAAACAGTGCACTTGTGCCAAATGTTGTTTGTTTGAACCTCTTCTCTCTTTGTGCTCACATAATTATCTGTCTAGACTGGACAGTGAGAGAGAATCACGTCTGTTCTCTTGCAAATGGTGTTAGAAAAACAATGTGTATCTCCCATTTTTAAAAAAGTCTGATGTTAAAATAATAGGCCAAGAATAGATTTCTCTTCAAATTTCTTCAAAGAGCAAACTTATTTGAACATTTAAGAGACAAAAATTGATTATACAAATGTCCATACTTGTTACATACTGTGTAAACTAAGACTCAGCCTAAATCCCAGAAAAAGTGTGGGCTAATTACTTATTTAATGAAATACCTCCAGAGAAGATTTTAAGGATTTCCTGAAAATTCAAATAATCTATATTTATGTACTTATTCATATATATGGGAATCCTTTTTATAGTATCCTATAAAGGGTAACAGTATTGTGTTGCAGTATTTAGTTGGTTTGGCATATAGTATTACTCCTTGAAAATGTCAATAAATCTTAATTTCTAGTAGGATTATGGCCTCTTTCTTTCCATTTGGCCTGAGATGGGATGCATAATGGCTTTGTTTACTCTGGAGTTTTATGAAGACAATTGACTCAATTAACTTGAATTTACTGAAATAAAAGCCTACAATAGGAAAAATAGATTTACTTTTGAGAAAGCTAATGCTAAACTTTGACTTCTGTTGCTGTTCAGCAGCATTCAGTGTAAAGATAATTGGGCGCCAGAACATGAGAGAACCAAACCCTGTTGTTTTGAATGATCCTGGTGCTTATTAGGCGTCCGTTCCAGTGTAGACTGATGAAGTAATTGATGAATGATGACACCATCGATGAAACAAGTTTATTGTAGTTTGGTAATGGCAGTTTTCTTTTCTAAACAGAATATTGAAATGAAAGCTAAATGGAGATGTTTTAATTGTCAAAGGGAAGCTCATGAATGATTTCTTGGGTCCCACAGTTTTATACCACTATGGTTCAACTTGCATCTTGGGTTTTTGCTTATAAATCAAGTTGACGGAATAAGGCTGACGGAAATTAATTTGTGTATTTGTCGTTAACATTTTGTACAGGAGGATAAATGAATATGATAATAGAATCTATTTTGAAAAATGAGTTTCTGAAAGTAGTTTCTGTGAGGACAGAACTTTGGGTGAGACCATGGTGCTTTGTTGAAAACCAGTTGGCTTTGGAGAAACAAAGCAAATGAAAATAAAAATTCTGTGCCAGGCATGGTGGTGCACACCTGTAATCCTCATGAATTGGGAGGCTAAGGCAGGAGGATTGTGAGCCCAAGATCAGCCTCAGCAACTAACTGAGGTCATAAGCAATTTAGCAATACCCTGTCTCAACATAAAAAATAAAAAGGGATGGGGATATTGCTCAGTGGTTAAACACCCTGGGTTCAGTCCCTGGTATGTATGTGTTATGTACGTATGTATAAATAATGAATAAATAAATTCTGATAGCAATTATGACAAATATAAAATGCATGTATTAAGACGATTTCAGGCCCTTTTGTGAGGTTAGGTGGTATACATTTTTGGTGGCATGTAGACCTTTTGGAGGAATGCTTCGCAGTTGAAATAGAGTATGAACCATTTGAGAATCAAAGTGAAGGGACTCTTTAGAGGAAAAGCAGAGGCTTTGTAAACACACCTTTCCCTTTAGGTTCTCAGTATTTCCACTCACTAGTGGGCCCAGGTAGGAAATACTGTGAGCCACAGTTTTCTTAATTGGTTCAAATGATGATTAAACATCTGCCTGAGAGAAATAGATAGCAATCACTCTACAAATATGATTCCTTTAAGAAAGTTTCTAGTGTTGTGCAGATTGAGAGGGTGGCCACTGGAATATATTTTCAGGACTGTCAAAGTTTAAAGTGTTTCTGAAGATATAAAGTCTGAGGAATGGGGCCAGTGTAGAAGGTGCTATTTCTCAGTGAGGCAGAGAGTGTCTCTGTTATTAGTATGTAATCACTAGTGACTTTTTTTTTTTCCTATGGCTGTCACATATGTCAGATAATTGACCCTGGCTTACGTTGAGTATCGCAAGATGAGGCCACAAGTCCCATTGAGGTCAATTATTAGGCATAAGTGTTTATATCAGAGTGTTAATGTTTCAGGAGCCCTCTGCCATTGGTCTGGTCACACATTAATTATTGCCACTGTGAGGCAGCGCAGTTGCTGGGCAGCACCAGGGGAAGTTGGTCAAAACACATTGAGCTGCTCCACCTGGGAGCTTTCTGCCCAGGTACCCCCCTGGCCTTGGTGTGGCCCGTAGGGAGTTTGGTGACATCACTGTTGGCCATTGGGATCTGAGGACTGTCCGGACTTTTGTTATTGCCCAATGCATCCAGTATCACAAACTGATACTGAATGTATTTGCAGTAATGGAGTGATTAGGGCCTGTGTTTTCATATTTCTTTTCTTCTGGGTTTTTCTAGCTTCTTTTTGTATTTTCTTTTCACTAGTAAGAGTGTCCAGGCTGATGGAAACTGAGAGAAAGTACTTACTGTGTGTTCGGCTGTTCTAGTTGCCTTGTGTTATATACTTCACTTAGTAAAGGCAGAAAGCTGCAGCACAGCCTTTACCTCTATACTGTCCTTTCCAGGAGAGTATGCACAGTTATACTGAATGTCGGTAAAAACAATATCAACAACAATATAAATCCCATTGAACTAGTGATAATTATCTTAGCACCTTGGTGCATACACTTTTAGATTCCTTCCTTGAACTCTGATGGAAAATCCTTTCTCTCTGCCCTCTTCTGTTTCCAAGCACTAAGCATAATGAACAATTTGATAATTATCTTTCCAGCTGTTTGTGCATTTATGCACATTGTACAGATATAGATGATCCATACACATTTTTTTCATATATTCTGCTACTGTATGTGCGTTATATTGACCCGTTGGGTGCTCTTTTTCACTTAGTATATCCTGGACAAGCTTCTTGTGTATCATTGGATATAATCTAACATTATTATTATTTTTTATTGACTACTATGTGTGAACTATATCACACTTTTGCAGGATGACTTTACTATAATTTCTTTCACTGTACCACTTTCATTACTAGTGGTACACAGTCATTTTCCCTACATCATTTCCCATAACTGCACATATTTTATTGCATGAAAGAACTATGATTACGGGCTGGGGATGTGGCTCAAGCGGTAGCTCGCTCGCCTGGCATGCGTGCGGCCCGGGTTCGATCCTCAGCACCACATACAAACAAAGATGTTGTGTCCGCTGAAAACTAAAAAATAAATATTAAAAAAGAAAATTCTCTCTCTCTCTCCCTCTCTCTTTCTCTCTCTCTCTCTCTCTCTCTCTCTCTTTAAAAAAAAAAAGAAAGAAAGAACTATGATTAATCCCCTCTCTTGGAATTCAGAGTATTAAAAGGTTCAAGGATGTACGTTCTCAAAACTGGGATTTCGAGCACATCCTTACTTAGTTACTTTTCAGTCTCTTTTAAAATGCTAAGTCCAAATAATCACCCTGTCCGTTTAAACACACACACAGACATACACACACACACACACACACGCATAACTTCATTAATTAAGTGTATAATTAAGTACACAATTCAGTGATTTGTTTATTTATTTTCAGTAAATTTACTGAACTATACCACCAGCACCATAACCCAGTTTGAGAACATTTCCACCACTCCAGTAAGGTTATTCTTACTGTTTTACATTTAATCCGCACTCCCATTCATTCCAGCCTCAGGCAACCACTCGTGTGCTTTCCGTCTCTGTAGATTTGCTTCTCCTCAACATTTCATATAGCCTGTGTCACCTTAAAAAATTTAATATCCATGAGTAATATTTCTTTTCTTATTCTTTTTGAATAATTTGGCCCATATAAAACTCCTGGCTAGAATTGTTCATTATATTAGGGCTCAGTACTGTCTTGAATAATAATATTTACATTTCTTCCATTCCACAAAGAATTTTTCTTTCATTCCACAGAGACAGATTACCTCTAAGACTGGGAAGCTTTCTCATAATACTTGCCATATCAGAAGTGAACTCTTGAATGATTTTTTAGTGTTAGTTACTTTCTTTATGTGGTGACTTTAAGGTAATTGTTAGCTCGACTTAGTTTGAGAACTGAATGTAAGTTGGTTTCACTGATGACATGCTACCAAAACATCAAGAACTTGGCAGAATCTTGCCCTTTGAAAAGCAATACTAAAGCATTCTTGGTCATGACATCCAAAACCTGTTTTTCTTTTTTCTTTTTTCATTGGTGCATTATAATTATACAAAATAGTGAGATTCACTTTTATAATTTGGTCAATTTCATTGCTTCTTTCTCCTCCTTTGGATACTAAGTATTAACGTCAGAAAAGTTGATTAACATCAATGAACTAAAGAACTGTAGTGTTAAAATAATTAAAATTTTTTTCTTAGTTAATAATGCTTTTTAGTACATTGTAGTTACACATATAGTAGGATTCATTTTGGCATAATCATACATGCATGGAATATAATTTGTTCTGTTTCAGTCTCTGGTGCTTCCTCTTTCCCTCACCTCTTCCCTTCTCCTTAATTTTTCAAAATTATTTTGCCATTATAAATCATTTAAAATTAAAAGCTAATATTTTTAAAAATTGTGGATAATTTTATTTCAATATTTAATATTTCAATATCAGATGATATGATCAGGTTGTCATCTGATAGTTCCCGTATTTACTTCCCCCCCCCTTTCCTTTCCTTAGTCTTTACAGTACTGAGGATTGAACCCAGAGGCACTCTACCATTAAGCTAGATCCCCAGCCTTTTTTATTTTATTTTGCAACAGGATTTCTCTAAATTGACCAAGGTGATCCTCTCACTTGTCTTCCTCCTGATTTGGCCTTCCAAGTAGCTGGGATTTCAGTCCTCTGCCACACCCTGACTCCTGAAAGTATTTGGATGCCTATTCATTTGTAGTTCTGCTAAGATTCTGAATTTAGATGCTCTACTTTGGGATTTCCACATTAAATACATACATAATTATTAATAATTGCCATTTCAAGTGGATAATTTCTACTTTCCAATGCCTCTACATTTTCAAAAGCTCAGGGAGAGTTGGAAAAATAACCAAACAAATCTGCCTGCCTCTTTTATTACTGAGAGGAAAAAATATGAAGGATGCTGTTACTGTATTTTAATATGTTAGCACACCAGAGTACAAAGTCTGAGGATTGAAGTTTGTGTGGGTAGCACTTTGAAATGCATCTAGAAAGCAGAAGGCGTCTCCAAGTCATGTTCTGAAAAGGAGTGAAGGGAGACATCAGTGCAGTTCTCAGGCGCCACTCCACCCCTTTGAGGCAGATTGTGTCACCATCAGCCTCTCATGGACCCCCTAATTCATTGTGGCTTCTTTGTGAATCAGTAATTAACACCTAGGGAAAAGAGCTTTTCTTTAGAAGAAATAACAGATTTTTCTTGAATGCTGTTGGAACCTGCATGGTTACTTAGGTAACAGCTATTGCATTTTATCATTTTTGGCAAGTGGAGAAGGTAGCCTCCTCAACTTGGGTTTGTCTTTTAAAGAAAAAAGCAAAATAATATGTAGTAATGGGCCAGGAACTGTGGCTACTCAGGAGGCTGATGTAGGAGGTTCAAAAGTTTGAGGTCAGCCTGGGCAACTTAGTGAGACCCTGTTGAGTGACAGTATAGGCATGTGTCCTCCTTGGTATCTGCATAGTGCCTGCACTGATGGAGCTCTCTGTCGGTCTAGGGGTGCAGCAGGCCATCTACTCAAGAGTGAAGTGCTATTTGCAAAGAAGGCACAACTCGGATGTGTCAATTTAGTAACCACATCAGAGATGTTGGATTATGAGTCAGTGCAGTGAGGATTGGTAGTGTTCATGTAATAAATGAACTTTCTGCTTTTGATTTTACTTACATTAATTTTAATTACATTCAATTTGATAGTATAAACCAATTACTGATGTTCACATTTGAGTGTCTCATATTTTCTGAACCCCCAAAGCATGATGAGGAGTGGAGTGCAAATCATCAGGAAGTAATGCCATTGGTCCCCTATGACTTTCTCTGTAACAGCCCTTGAGGCTACTGCTTTGAGTATTGGGAGCTGTTGAAGGGCGGGAACCCAGCTAAGAAAGCTATTTTCAAGCGGCTGTTATCCTTTTCTTAAGAAAATCTTTGGGTACTGGGAGGAGGAAAGAAGTTGTGTAAATACAGCCATTTGGGGTGTTAGGTGCTGTTGGATGTAGAAGGTAAAAGACACGATTGTGAGCAGGTGGAGTACTATATGCAGTCATAATTTGTTGAGCACCTGCTGTGTACTTAGTCTGTACCTGGTGCTTTGAAACTATGTCTCTCTTAATCCAGTGAGGTGTAGATAATAGTTTTTTGTATTTTTATAGCTAAGGAAACTGACTTGGAAAGGCTATGACTTTCCCAATGTTACAGATGGAGTCTAAATCTGGTTCCTTTCTACTTTGTGTCTTGCCTTAAGACTAACCTGATCTTTGCTTTCCCTACTTCCAAAATAATATCCTCTTCCACAGTCCTGAAATTTCACTCTGAAACTGTTATCCCATAGAGATGAGGATATAGATCTTCTGAAATGCAAAATCCTAGGGAAGAGAAACTCACTTGGCAGTGAGAATGGACCTCTACTTTGCTCTGCTCAGATCCTGGCTGAGAAGAAGTGGACTCAATGGAGGCTGTTGGATTTGGGAAGGAAAGAGGATCAGAGGCCATTTAAGCTTGGGCTGTCAGAGATTTGGGTCTGGGAGCACCACCCAAAGGGACACAGGGACACACAGACTTCTGTGGAGATGGCTGCTGACAGACAGGTTTCACCCAGGGCAAACTTTGCCCCATCCACTTTCATTAGAGCTTTTCATCAAGGAATTGGAGAAAATGCAGTGAGAACTGGAGACCTTGGTTTAGTTCCTCTTTTTGGTATAATTGGAATCCATAGTTGGGTTTCAGTCATTTAAGGTGGAAATAACAAAGAATTATACACTGACCATGAATATTTTATTAAATTTAGAAATATAAACATTTAGGATTTTTCTGTCTTTCAGGTAGAGTCAAGGAATTTTTCTTTGGAACACAGGCCCTCTGATTTGTGCTGTTATGTGTCCACACAAACCACACATGTGATTCATCATCTACAGTGTCCAGTCTATTTCTTTAAAGTGATGCTAGAACATCAGAACTTTTAAAGCAGCCCATTACAGATCCTTCTGGATTTTTGTCACTTTTTCTGCTCATAATATTTAAGTTGCCTCAAATACTAATTTTGTAGCCATCTTTTTTTTTTCTTTTTAGCTATTTATGTTTTCAAGTCTTTCTAAAGTATTCAACTTAGTTTTAATGAAATCACAGCTCATTTTCTTTTCAGATTTGGATCTTATTGGATACTTAATATTTAATTAAATTATGTAATAACAGAAACAAGTACAGCCTGCATAAATAGGTTGAGAAACCATTACAACCAAGTCTTTGTAAACATTACACGTTGGCTAGTGGCAAAGGAGTTGCCAGGCTTAGCTGTGACTAAGTATGGTGAATTGTTGCTTAGTCATCTGCATGCATCAGTATGACTTAGCAAGTAAGGAGGAATAATCTAGTCCGAGGGTTAAGTAGAAATCAATTGATTAGGAAAACTTTAGCTGTAGTACAGTTGTACACCTGCTCCTTAGTGGTCTAAAGAAGCTGTGTATTACAGTGTCTCAGGTATTCCAACAACTTACTGTGAATTGCATCTTGAATTATAAATGTGCAATATGCCAATCATAACAATAACCCATTGATTAGTCTGTTTTTATTACTGTGTTAAAATAACTGGGACAGGCTCCTTTATAAAGAAAAGAGGTGTATTTAGCTCACAGTTTTGGAGACTGAAAGTTCAAGATCAGGCAGCCCCATCATTTTGGCCCCAGGAAAGGGCGTAGTGTTAGATGGCATCAGGAAGCCAGGAACATGTGCACACTGAAGAGATCACAAGGCCAGACAGGAAGCTGAGCAAGATTCAGGGGTGAAGCCCAGGCTTATAAAAAACTCACTGTCTCAAGGACTAACTCAGGGTTCTCCAGGAAATTGTCTTAACTCCTTTTCAGGGGAGTGCCCTCAGTGTCCTAAGACCTCCCTCTAGGCCACCATCTTCAAGTTCTATACCTCCTCCCAATAAGACCATGCTCAGGGTCAAGCTTTTGGCACGTGAACCTTGTGGGACAGACCACATCCAAACCATAGCTTGTTGGGGGGTCTAATCATTTTTCAAAAATTGCCCTCACCCCAGAGCTTGATTTCTCCAGATAAAGGGGCAAGTTTGTTAGCTGTGAGCTCACTTAGTGCCACTAGAGAGCTTCTACCAAGCTCTTTATGTTATATAAAAGTTAACAGGAGCCTATGCAGATTAATTACAGAGTTATTCTATATGTGATAATGAATTCATAAATGGTATAGTTGTTTATTAATTTGGTTCATTATTTGACTTACGTTACGAGGCAGTCACAGTCATTAGTGTAAGTGTTTTTTACATTTTTGTTAGGCAGAAAAGATTCATACCAATTATAAATTGCTAAATAGTTTGATGTTGAATGAAAAGCAAAAACCTGTTGAGGGGAATACCATTAAGAGTGGGTCTAACAATCTGAAAGTTGGGGTCAAAATTGAATTGTTTTCCTGTCCCTGAAATTGTTAGATTCTGAGTTAAAACATAAAGGTAAAGGCAGCTGTTAAAAAGAATGTTTTTGCTGTCCCTCAAATTTATTTTAATTTATTTTTGGTGCCTAGAACCAGAATGTATGCAGACTTGTTCAAAGATGGTAGCTTCTGAGAAAACCTACAATATTGACAGTTGTGGGCATTTAATTAGCAATCGGAGATTCCAACTGGATGTGATTTTTGAACAATGTGAAGAAATTTGCTTTATGGTGTTCATGGTAAAGAATGCATCTATAGTTTCAGAGGAAGGCCATCATTTATGTCATACCTGTATTGCTGTCCCTGAGTTCCCTGTTTCTAAAAGTAGGAATTCATGTGGCTGGTACTGGAAGTTTTGGTGTAAGATACATTAGATAATGATTCTTCGGGTACCAGTACTGAATCTTTAGGTTCAATCCATTTGCTAGATTTGGCTGATACATTTGGCCCAGAGATTTGCCAAAGCAAAATGAAAAACATCAAAAGATTCACATTATCTTCTCCTTCAGCCCAGAAGATTGGCCTGTGTGGCACTTTTTATTCTCCTTTTGTAGTATCCACAAAGATGTATGACTCGGGTGGCAGAGGTCAGGAGTCCAAATGTTTGGGTAATGAGTATCTTGCTCTAGTCAAGAAACTGAGCACAGTGTCCCTAGGATCTATGAGACCAAAGGCGTCCCCTTGATTTTGAAAACTGGACCTTTGTCAGCTCACCTTTGAGACCATTTAAGGTCCTCAGCTGCTGTTAGCTAAATCTTGGTTGTCCATGCCAATACAAAGATATTTGCCAAGATAATCTTTTGCCTTTTAGAGGTGCAGATATCCACTGTCTGTAGGTATTCCTACTAACTGAATTGAGTGCCATTATCAATCCTGGCAATCAGTAGGGTGACAGATCAGTGACTTAAAAAAATAGAATTTTTAAGAATAGTTTCTCTTTCCTGACCTGCCGCCTTAGCTGCCATGGTGGTGTTGCTCAGCTATTTCCTTGTTGTCTGGTTTGCATCTGGAGCTAGGAAGGAAATACAGAATGAGGAAATACAGGATAAGATAACACTGAGTGAAGTATTTCTATTATCTTCCCATTAAATGTGGCTTAGACTTCTTCACTTTTTCCATCAATCTAATGTGAGGCATCTCTGGGTGTGATCTTTATTTTGTTTCCCTCTGTTGACTTAATCTGGTCTCTTCAGTCTGAGGAACTAGATGTTTGGATGTGGGCTAGAGGGTAAAAGCCCTACTAACTACAATGAGAGTCAGGATAATATTTGGATATACTTTCAGGATCAGGTCCCACTTGACTTGAGGAATATTGTGTGAATGAGGAGGTTATTAATAAGGTGGTGGCCACACAGTGTCAGTGAGTGGGAGAGGCTTGGAGGAAAGAGCTTTGGCTTGCTTGAGTAGCGACTCCTCTACATAGTGGCCATGTGAAGTCAGTTCACTAATTCTTTGGTTTCATCCCACCACTCAGCATAAGTTCCATGGTTCAATTTTTCTTATTTTTTTCTGGGTGATTTATATTTGTGAATATGTATTATTTTTTAAACAAATCAACTCCATACCAAATTAAATTTCAGTTTAAAAAACATTTTAGAGTGGTAGTTTAAAAAATTTAAAGTGAATAGTATAATGAACTCCATATTCTTATCTTGCAGTATTAACCATCAACTTTCTAGGACTCTTGTTTTCTTCCTCCCACTTATTCCCCTGGTTGGTTTCTGGGGAGAAAGGACCAATATTTCTAAGTAAACCTCAGACATCATATCCTTTCACTCCAATACTTTGTTCTTTGTTTGTTATTTGATTGTTTACTCTTGTCTGTTGACTTTTCTTTCTCTTGTTTCTGAAGTAACACCTGGACTCTGCCCTTTGTGATGTTGTAAAGATGCACCTTTTGGTGGCCTTGTCCTTTGCATGGAGTTGGATGGGCTGGTCTCAGGGATCCTGAGTAAGACCACCTTCCTGGTATAGTGTCTGTGTCTCAGACACTAGTAGAACTTGGCAGTATCACTGCTACCTTCCTACCTTAGAGTTAGGAGAAAAGCAGGGTACTTACTGTATGACTGTGTTTAGAAGCAGAAGGCTCAAATCTAAGTCAAATGATTTGTATTACTTATTAAATTCATAAAGCATGGGTTTAAATAAGACGACTTCACGGGGATGTAGCTAGATCCCATTTTGGTTTTCTAATTACCTAGACAAGAAATTGTTGACTTTACAAATAAATCATTTATAAATTTGCCATTCTTGGAGTACAGTAATAATTTGGGCAACATTTCAGTTTTTAAGGGGTTCTATATAAGTTACATGTGTCTCACAGCAGAATTGTGAGGAAGGAAAAGTGCTTCTCCCAGGTGAGTTGAGAGAACAGAGGAAACTGGGAGGACAGAGGTCAGCGACTCATTATGGGTCCTCTGTCCCCTAGCCTAGAAATCTCTCTCTTTGGAATGTGTTTTGAGTTGCGTTGGAATGTGTTTTGAAATCGGAACATGCCTTTTTCTTGTTTCTTTATGCTTGTGTATGATGTTTGGGAAATTCACAGCCCTTCTGAAGAGGTCCTGGAGATGCCTGGGGAAGACTCCATGCTTGTTGAGACTCGTTCTGTGGCAGGACCAGGGTAACAAGCACAACCTCTCTGGGAGCCCTTTGATTGCTGATGTCACCAACTCT
This sequence comes from Marmota marmota marmota, assembly GCF_001458135.2. Classification (NCBI taxonomy): domain Eukaryota; kingdom Metazoa; phylum Chordata; class Mammalia; order Rodentia; family Sciuridae; genus Marmota; species Marmota marmota. The sequence goes on from NW_026000000.1 coordinate 4,696,177, forward strand.
CTCCCCCTTGACATTCGTTTCTGCTGTACTTTGCTGCTACCCCAGATCCAGGCTGTGATCCCTTCTGGGGACATTGAGCTAGGTGTACTCATTATTGTTGTGACAGAGCGGAATTCATTAATGTCTAAAACGCCTGATATTTTCCCTGGGGACCAGAAGTATTTTGATTCAGTAGAGAAGTGGTATTGAAATTTTTCTACCCTCTTGGAAATTTTGTTGCCAGCACCAAATTGCCCAATTCCTTTCAAAATGAGTAATTCCAGAAAAGATTTTTAAAATACCTAGGTAGGAACAGTCTATTGGCTTAAGTTGCCTGAAGGAATAGAATGATTCTTCAGGGTTTATGCTTTATTCAGGAAATTACTATAGTAGTAATCTAAAAATCTGTGCACTTTATTTCTCCCAAAGATACTTTATTTTCTTTTATTAGTTAAAATTGGTTTCCTGCTGAAGTGTCTTGCCTGCTGCAGGTATAGTTCATAAAATATGATTTATGCATTTGATTTAGGGGCATTACTCATTATTTATACCACCAATGGTTTAAGAATGGAACATAATTTTAGTATGGGTCTCTTAACCATTGCATATTATTCATGGCGTTCCTCATATAAAATAGTTTAATACAGTTTTTTACATGAAGTTGCTTTGGAAAAAGTAAGGGAAAGATAAAATCAAGAGAAGTATGTACCATGGGGTGTTTTAAACAGACAATGTCATTTGCAAACACATAAAGTAGTCAAGATGGTTGGCTAACCAAATATTGTCAAACTAAGGTACTTTTTTTTTTTATTGGTTGGGAGTTCATAAGGTTCTGGTTTTAACAAATAGATAAGGCAGATCTGCAATTAGTACCATTAATAATATGCAAATGGTACAACCAACATGATACTGACATACTTAGAAACAGTTTTGTTTGTAAAAAACAAAACGCTTCATAGGAAGTCTAATGGGATGTGGGGCTTATTCAGGAATTTATATCTCATAGGCATGGGCTTCTGGAACTGGACAGGACACCAGAGGGCTTTTATTTGGGGGAGGTGGTAGTGGCTGAGAGGGGAGGGTGGGGAAGAAAGAGTAGAAATTGAATCTCTTCCATTAAGCTGCTCTCAGCTTTGCCAGTGTTGGCCTCATGACCTTGGGGAAAGCACTGTGTTCTGATGATTGCTGTTGGTATAAAATTTGAGGATTTGACCACATTTGTGACTTTCAAATCAGGGTACTTGAACTCCCCCAGGTAGGAGGTATCAAATAACATGCCAAGCACAGCGTATATTTAAGGATTTGGGCAAAGGCAGTGATTTTGGTTTTAGTAAAGTGTCTGTGTTATAGAGCAAAAATAAAATTTACATGTAGTTTAAAGGTGAACTGTCAATGTAAAAGCTTGCCCCTCTTATTGCAGAGCCTCTTAGGTCTGTGCACCTAGACTTTCAGGTGGCTGCATTGGCCCTCAGCTCATGGACGTCTTCACAGAAAATGTTCAGAATGAGAGTTGATATTTTTGCCAGTTGCTAGGTGATATCTAAAAGTTTCCTTCACTTTTACTTTGCATCACTCTTCTGTGAGAACTGATGATGGATACCATCCCATAGCTATATTAAAGTAATTTGGTTTTGTTTTTCTTTTATATAAAACATCACGTACTTTCTGAATAGTATAATATATAGGCTCATTTTTCCCTCATTTATTCTTCAGTATTTATCCAGTGCCTGCAATATGTTAGGCACTGTTTTGAACTTTTTGACAAACACATTTTCTTTATTTTAAATTTAACATAAGTAGTCAATATTTTGAGTAGATAATACATTTTCATGGGTCAAAATTCAAACTGTATGGGAAAAAAAAAGTAACAAGTATACCTACCTCCTTGCCACCCAGGTCCACTCCCTGGAGGCACTGAATGTTGGCTAATTCAAGCCTTCAAGCTATATTTTATTTATACGTTAGCAAATAATGTAGATTGCCCCCCCCCCCACTTACACCGATTTTAGTATACCATGCATTTGAATCATCTTCTTTCTTTTTTACTATAAGGATTGAATTCATCCTGAAGACAGTATACCAGTCCATTAGCACTGGTTATGTCGCAAGGATAAGGTTGAGGAGGTAGCTTGGTGTTTGTGTCTTCCCAACTGTTTAACTCTATGTATTTTTATATTGTTTAAATCTTTTTTAATAAGAATATATATTTCTTTTATGGTAATGAAGGACTTCAAGTGTGTGAGATAAACAAATTTACAAAAAAACTAGACATTCACATTCTTCCAATGGGTCCCTCCAGGCTGAGGACCCATTGGTGTGTTTGTGGAGGGCTAACTGCCCCATCTGTCAAGGGAAACCTCTGAAGAAATCCCTTAGTAATGCTTTTTCACCTTGGCCTCAGTGGTTTAGGAAAGTGAAAGTACAGAGAATTTTCTCCTCTGGGCAGGGTTTGTCCCACATGTGACCCACACCTTCCCAGATATGACTTGTACTCAGAAAAGCTCCATGTGATAGATGTGGAAAGAGGCCCAGGGGTGAGAAAGGCACTCCAGAGCCCAGAGGAAGGCTCTGCCCCAGCTCAGACTTTGCAGGAAAACTGCTCTTATCTCCCAGCTAATGGAAGAGGGTGGGGACAGTGGACAGTTTGCTTCAGAAAAGAGGAAGAGTCTAGGGGAGCCTTTGTTGGGAGCCTTCTGGGTGGTAATGTTTGGCCACCAGTGTGTGTATCTGAAAGCCTCCAGAAGAATGGAGGGAGAAGAATCTGTTAACAATAACAACTACCATATCAGTGCTACAGTGCATCTCACTTTGAGGAAATGAAAGCATATCTGCATCCCTTCAAGGTTTGAAGGTGCACCACAGTTGGAGGTACCCCTCTCAGCTGTACAGCACACAAACTTTGAAGCCTCCTGTAGGAATTTTGCTCCAGTGTATGACGTTGAGTATCTCACTTTACTATCTTACTTGTCAGTGCCCAGGTTCCTCCATAGGTCAATTCTTACCCCTTTTTGTAGGATTGCCTTGCATTTGATAGCTTCGGTTTATAAAACACTTAGGTCACAGTAGGCTCTCAGTGTATGTTAGATATTGTCATCTTCTTTCTGCTAGGAGGAAGAACAGGAGCTGGGAAAGCAAACAAGTGGTGGATCTTCCAGAAGTGCAGAAAAAAGCTCTGGGACCTTTGGTTGCTGCTCAGTTCTCTGCTTTGAAAGTTCAGTGCTCTTCCAAGTAACTTTGAATTGCCAGGGTCTGTGGTTCTCATCCTGGCTGGGGACATCAGGATCCCTCTGTCACATTGGTTTGTGCAGGACCACACCTGCATTTTTTCTTAGCAGCATCCAGGTTCCCACTTTAGGGTTGAGAAAACATAGGTAGCTATTAACTTTCTTGGTCTTTCAGGTGTGGATGCAAAGCTTGGTTAGTAATGACAGTTTGTTTTTATGGAATACTGAAGGAAAGGGTACTGGGGAAATTAAAAAACAAAAAACAACAACAGCAAAAAACTTGTTTATGACCACTTGGCAGGAACTTGTAGAATGGACACTGAGCCCAAGCCAGCCTGATTGTGAAACTTCTGTTCGTGTCCTAACTTTACCATAATGAGATTGATTTTCTAATTACTTTAACTCAAAATGATCCTATAATGCTTTTGTAGTTTCTCTCTAAGCTGTATAAAGTAACATGATCCATCCTGCAGTGCAGTAAATCTTATTACACTGTTGTTTTATAAATAATGGTGTAGGTTTCCAAAGTTGAGGTTAAATCCACAAAGGCTATGGCACAGTAATTAGTAGTATAATTTTTCATGTGGTCAAATAGAGAATTGTTTGAAATCTCAATCTGACTCTGCAGACCCTCAGGATTAGTTTTAAGTTCATCTTTTTGGTTTCTTCAGCATATGATTTATATTTTTAAAGGAGGGATTGTTTCATAATAGGTTTTAATGATCTTATATTAGATATGCTCTTGTATAATTTAAACTCAAGTATAACAGCAGAGGCAGCTGCAGAAGAAAAAAGTTTGATGTTATAAACTTATAAATCCTTGCAAGAGAGTCCAGAAGAGATTAGTGATTTTACAAGAGATAACAAATGAGACAGAGCCCTCCGGGGAGGTAGGAGGGGTTTGGCTCCTGTATCACATGATCACAGTGCTAGAAATCAAGCATGAGTGCCTTTCATGTTCCCAGGCTCTAATTACAAAAGCTGTTTATCCAAGGGAAAGATGAGTTGGGGTAACTTAAGAGTTGTGCCATTGGCAATCCTACAGCTCAGGCTCTCCCAGACCTTCCCTGCTCATCTCACCTCCTTCTGTCCTATCCCCAGAATGTCCCTAAATTACCTTTCTTCTCAGATCTTACATTCCTTTATCTTAGTTCGTAGTAATCATTTTGCAGAAAAATAATAGCTTTACTTAAAACGTAATAATGATGATTGATTTCATGGAACACTTATAAATTCAAGGCTTGGAGCGCTTTACTTCTTTCATTTAGTCTTTATAACAACTCCACAGGCAGCTTTGCTTTTATTGTACTCTGAAGGAAAAAGGACTCAGAAGTTAAAAACCTCACCATGGTAAGTTGCCAGGAACTGGTAGAGTGGATATGGAACCCAAGTCTACCTGATTCTGAAACTTCTATTATTACTCCTAACTTTACATAACAATAATTGCCATTTGTTGAAGACTTACTGTGTCCCAGGACCATGCTTACAAAAACAGCTCTTCCAGATTACCATCTTAAACAAGAGATCAGGATTAGCATTGCTGGTGATGAAGCAGATTGATAGCATCACCCAGTAGGACAGAACATCACTTCTGGGGTATTCTTGCCCAAAATGCATAACAACCCCAATCTAATAATGAGAAAACCAGCTAAGGTTCTGCAGAATAACTGGTACTCTTCAACACTGTCAAGGTCATGAAAGGCAAGGAAAGACTGAGAAACTGCCAGATACTTGAGGACTAAAGAAGACCCAAAACTGATTGTGGAATAGAAAAAAAAAAAATGATATATGGAGGGAGAGGACTGGTGAAATTGAAAGAAGATACGTCATTTAGTTAATATTATACCTGCTAATATCCTGGTTTTGATGGTGTATACTGTGATTAATACAGATGAAGCTGGGTGAAGGGAATGTTTTAGTTTTCTGTACTCTTCTTAAAACTTTTGTGAATCTAAAATTATTTCAAAATGAAAAGTTTTTAAAAAGTTTTAAACATTCTGAGGTTTATATTAGTTATTCTCACTTTAGAATAAGGAAACAAGAGGTTCAAATGTTAGGCAGTTTGCCAGAAATTATACAAATGTTGGTCATTGGTGAAGGAAGGAGGAAAAATTTTAATCTAGTCTTGGCGATTCCAAAGCCCATGCATGACTTCATCTGTTTAATACCATAGACACAATGTCTTATTAACAACAGAATTTTTTTTCTCATAGATTGGAGGGTAGGAAGGAAGTCCAAGATCAATGCAAAGTTCATATCTTGCCCCTGGTCATCTTCTTATTGTACGCTTTCATGATGGATGGGACAAGGGAACTCTCTGGGATCTCTTGTATAAGGGCACTAATCCCATTTGTGAGGGTTCTGCCATCATGGCATAATCACTTCCCAAAGACCTGGCCTCCTGATACCATCTATATGGGGTAAGATATAAATGGGAGATGTTACTGTATTCGGTCTATTGCGCCATGTTGACCAGTCTGCTTTAAGGCTACCTCATGCTGATATATGCATGTTTAAAACATGAGCCTTGATCCAAACCCCATTCTCATTAAATAGTTTTTATTTTATATTGAAGACATAAGGTATTTTTGTGCCTAGAGAAAAAAAAGTAATGAATACATTTCCATAATCATATGTAATATATAGACTGTATTTTTTGTGTGTAAGTAATATATTAGTAGAGAATTTGTACATGAGAAATTTTGAAAACCACATGAAGCTGTGCAAATCAGATTTACATATATTTTTACCAAGGGAAGCGAAAACTAATCATTATGAACAATTGTAATTTCTTCAAATGGTTCCTACATCCTGAGTCTCACAGTTATAAATCTTGTGTTTACTTCTCTTCTTGCTGCCCAACTTTTCCCAATTTTTTCCTACAGTTATGGTTGGTACAAGTTATTCAAATGAAGCACACTGTTTAATTCAAAACATATAAGAAGAAACTTTTTTTGTTAAAGGATCCATATTATGAAAAAATATGTTTTGAGACTCAGGCTAAAAAGAAGAATGAAAGTTTTGGAAGAAAAAAGTAATAAAATCCTGATAATAGGGCTGGAGTTGTGGCTCAGAGGTAGAGCACTTCCCTAGCACATGTGAGGTGCTGGGTTCAACCCTAAGCACCACATTTAAAAAAATAAATAAATAAAGTCATAAAAATCCTGATAATATATGATTACAACAGAAATCTTTTAAATTTTAAACAAAAAAAGGAGAAATGCGTCTTTTGATTCTGTTCATCTCTAAACAATTTAATGATAAATTCTGGATAATTCTAGTACAAAGATCTAATTTTAAATCACTAATTTTCATGTACCACAGAAGCCCTCCTCTATATCATAGGTACAGTAATTTACCCAGAATTTTTGCTGAATTGGATAATTCTACAAAGTGCTTTCAAATAAAGATTCCAACATATATTTCTTTCCTTTAAGAAAACTTTTTTATTCTTTTTAAAATATACTTATATGGTTGCTTATGATTCATGAAGCTTATAACCTGCTCCTAAAGACTTTAACCTTTATATTGATATATGTAGTAAGTTTTTCATAGGAGTACAAAAAAACAAGTTGCTGTTAACCAAAACATTACATCAGAGAATATGCCACGGTGCTAGATTAATAATACATAATTCCTGTGACCAGTTGATAAAACTAGACGCTCATAAAATGAAGCCCAGAGTGACAAGGCCTATGAAGTTTAGTTTCATAAGACCAGAACTATTTCAGGGGCTGTTTTCAAGAGGAACTGTAACTTAGATCTTGTCTGCTAAATTTAGTTGGTCAGCTCACCAGGTCTTTCCTCTCAGTTTCTGTTTATAATAGAGGTGGGAGGATGGAACAGGGAGACTGTGTGAGTACGTATGTATATGTGTATTGGAGGAGGGCATCCACCTTTAAGACAACTACTTTTGTAGACTTTTATTGATTATAAAAGTAATGTATTGATTATAATATATTTTGAACTATGAAAATATATGCAGAATGAACTTACCATGGGTAACTTTTATGAATTTGATACCATAGATCTAAATTCTTAATTTTGTGTGTGTGTGTGTGTATGTGTGTATGATAGAGTTATCCCAAAAGCATGATCATGCCATACATTTACTTAATATAAACTTGCTAAAATTAAATTATCACATGCATTTTTCCCCATATCCTTGAACATTTTTTAAGAAGATAATTTATAATTGTGTAAAATTCTTTCTGCTCATTTACTAAATGTAATTAACTTTTAAAAAAACACTTGAAATGTTTAGATTCAGAACAAAAATGAGTCCCCAAGGCCGAAAACAGTTTGATCTAAAGTAAATTGAAAACCTACTCCTTCACTTAGAAAGGGATTTCCCCCATTGCCCCTTTTTGCTCCATTTATGTTTACTTTCAGTTAAACAAAGAGATTTGGTGACTGCTGAGGGCATCATCCTACTTGGGCACAGGAAGTGCTCCCCGAGTTTATTTGTATTTAGTACTCTCATTTGCACTTCAGAACATTTTCCTAGAGTTTCTGGGAGACACTGTTCTCAGACACTGTAATTCTCAGTTATGTATTTGTTCTAATGTTTCTTAGTTTTTAAAAAATAGCCAATACACTCAATGCCTGTTTTCATATATAGTGTCACCTAGAACAAGGCTTAATTTAAAAAAGAGTGTATGTGATTCAATTAAAGGAACATTAATTAGTAAATTACTGTATTGGTGGTACTGAGGTGGCACATTGGAATACAAATAAACACTTTTGGGGAACCCGGTCTGAGTGGTCTTTGAGCCCACCTTCCATTGCAGCCTCTCTGCTGATTGTCCCACGCTGCAGAGGAGCTCAAGGACTTTGTATAAACTGAGAACACCAGGTCTCTCTGGTCTACATTCTCAGGTACTTGCTCCATACCCAGGAAGCTCATCTCTGTCATTGCATTCTACTACTGGTGATGGTTTTACTGTTTGCATTTTAGAAGGAAGAAAAGATAGGAAAATCTATCTTATAGAAGCCTGTCTCTTTTTTGATTAAAAAAATGCATGTGATAGAAGGATACAGGTCTGTTTTGGTGGCATGGTAGGTCTTAGTTGGCCATGTTAGGTCAAGGTAGGCCTTTCTGAGTGCTCAGACTTTCCTGGGAGTGTTATCACTTATGCAACCATCATGGGTAGGGAGGGGTGGATGAGCTCAATCCTGGGACTGGGATGCCTGCAGGGCCCTTAGGGGGAGAGGGGGGAGTTACTCTTCAGGTTCTGCCTCTCTTGGTTTTTTTTCCTGTTGCTGTTGCCAGGATTGCCTCTGCCAAGAAAGGATGGGGCAGATCCCAAGTAACTGCCTGACCTTGACAGCTTTTCCCAGGTGGTCATTATATTTAAGAAGGCATGTCACTCTGGACCTGAAAATTCTTAGGTACTCTTCTTTTCTTCTTTCTTTTTTTCTCCTGCGTGTGAGCTTTCTCTTCTCTTTCCCTCCCCCACCCTTCTCTCTCTCTCTCTCTCTCTCTCTCTCTCTCTCTCAAGAATAAATGATAATCATGATATATAAATCATACATAAAAAAGTAAAATTTCCTTACTGCCTCCAGTTCTCTATTCCTGTTCCCCCTCGGCCTTTGTATAGGTGTGTTTCTAGACTCTTTATGCTTACATATACATACAGACATATACACATATACATATATACATACATACAAATGCACATGTCTACATATCTGTGATAAGTAAATTTTAAAATGAAAACTATTTACTTCTGCATCACAGACATGTTGCTATGTACAGATATACCTTGTTCTTTGAAATGACTGCCTGCTGGTATTGTTGTGAAGAGACACCAAATTTATTTATCCAAAGTACAGTGAGGGATATTCAGGTGCTTTTGAAAATTCTGCCATATAAACAAAGCTGCCGTGAACATTTTTGAATATACATCTTGACTCACTTTTTAATATTTTCTGAAAGCAAGAAATGGAATTTCTGCAACCTAAAGTACTTTCAAGATTTTGGTTAACAGTGTCACATTGCCATCCTTACATAAGGGTCGAAAGTTTTGCTTTTATTTAATCTTAACATATACTTCTCTTCTATTTCACACATTAGCACCCTTTGTTTGGTGCTGGGGATTGAATTGAGGGCCTCAAGCACATGTGGTAAGTGCTCTACCATACGCCACATCCCCAGCTCCCCACTCTTTTTTGAGACTGGGTCTTATTAAGTTGTTAAGGCTTGTCTAGAACTTGTGATCCTTCTGTCTCAGCCTCCCAAGTAACTGGGATTACAGGCATGTGCTACTGTGCTTGGATTGACCCATTAGCACATGGCTTTCTTGTTGGAACCATGCATTGCTCGTTGTTAGAGATACATAGGGATTGAATGTTATGTTTAATACAATATTGAATAATATAGTAACTCCGGGTTTGATTTGTTATTCTGTCATTTTTGTGGATGCTGGTTTGATATATCTTTAAGTGGCATTATAGCCATTAGGTAGAAACCAAGGCATTAAGAGGAAGTGCTCAGATTTGCTAGACACTATTAATAATAATTTCACATATTCATCCATTCAACAGATATTTACTAAGAGCCTTTTCTGGACTAAGTGCTATATTAGTCTGGGAAAGTTTTGGGTCAGTATGTAATTTTATGTAAGGATAGAGTACTTCTGAATAAAAGTTTCAGATTAGTATATGAATATGCATTTGAGTGGCTATTAAAACATTTCAGATACTACTGTAGTAGTTGGCTGTGCAGGAAAAAACTGCCCAGGTCACACTATGAGACACATTTTTGTAAGTCCCTCTTTGCTTATGATCTACATGCTTGTGTGGAATAATGTTCATTTTTCAAGCTAAATGCTTCAAGGAATATAACTAAAGCTAAAATTCTTTTTTTTATGTTCTAAAATTTAATGAAACATGAGTGAATTATAGCCTTTTCATTTCTTTCCCTCCTCCCAGTTCTCTGTGGTGTGCCCTTATTTTGAAAAGAGTTGTTTTGTTTGGGTTGTTTTATCCTAAAGAAGAAGAATGAGGAGGAATCAATAGAAAGAAGCAAATGATTCCATTAATCACACGAAAGACTTTTCCAGAAAAGAGGCTAGTGTAAAAACTGCAAATGAAATGTATAAATACAAATTTAAGGCTTTATAAGGAGTTAAATTGTTCTTGAAATTGTAGCCCCCCCCCAAAAAAAATCAGATATAGAAGCAAAATCAAGAACTGGTATTTGGATATCTTGGTAGAAGAGTGAATATTTTCAGGCAAAAGAAGTGATTAAAGCTTTTGAGAACAGGTGTTTCTCCTGGATGATCCAGGTAAGTCCTTTATGCAGTCACAGGTATCCTTGTTAGGGGTGGGGGAGATTGACATGCCAAGGAGAAGACAGCATGAAGACAAGGCAGAGGCAGAGGTGAGGGAGCCACAAGCCAGGGAACACCAAGGATACCGACAGCCACCAGATGATTTAGAGGCAGGGAATGGGCTCTTCCCTCCAGAGCCTCTAGAAGGGAGGGTGGCCCTACCAACACCTTGATTTCAGAGTTCTGGCTTCCAGACTGAGAATAAATTTGTCTTGTTCTGTCTGAGTCCTTTGATTTGTGCTTATTTGTTACAGTAGCCCTGGAAACTAATAAACCATCTTGAGGTTCCCCAAATCTCAACCCACTGCTATTTGACTCAGTCCAAAATTGCATTTCAGTGAATAGGGTACCAGGAACTGGGTGGATGCTGTAACACAAGCACTTATCTGAAGACTAGAAGACGGAATGAGTGCATCTTTCATCAGCAACAGAATGTGTCAGAACCTTCCAAGGGAGACAATTGCAAGAAGGTGTTCAGCCCCCTTTGCTAGTCTAATGCTGTACTCTCATTCTAGAAATGTATAGCAATGCCTTCTCCCCCACCACGGAAACTGTTTCTGTAGAGCTGCCCATAGACAAAATGTGGAAAATCTCTGTAGAGAACAGATGGCCTTATTTAATGCAGCCTAGGGATGGATTTCCTGGGCCATAGTTGTAAGGAGACCTCTGTTAAGGAGCAGCCAGCAAGAGTTGGGGACAGCTTTAGGAACTGGCCACAGGGAGTTCACACTGAGACAGCTTGTATTTTTGGTTGTGGTCTTATGTGCTTTTGTCTTTCCTCCTCATCCCCTGTGCTTATCCATCATACCCCTCAGGGGATGTGCATGTGGCCACATCTCATGTCTCTTGTGGAAGCACATTCACGTTTTAGAAACAAATTTGTTGGATATTTTCTTGGATTTTTTTTCCCCAGTAAATCTGCCTTTTAAATGAGAGAAATAAAAGCATGAGACAAAACTTTTGACTTCTAACAGAGCACAGGTTGCCTCTCCCTAGCCTCAAATGACAAATCCACAGTGTACCAGAATCCAGTATGTTTTGAGTGTTGACATGATACCAGAAGTGGAAAATTCCATGCCTGACTTCATGTGACAGGTCACAGTCATAACACATTATTTAGAAATGTTGTGCACAGTTACCTTCAGGCTATGTGTTTGAGGTGTATATGAACCATAAATGAATTTTGTGTTGAGACTTTGGTCCCATCCCCAAGATAGTCTCATTATGTATTTGTGAAAATATTTCAAAATCCCAAAGAATTCAAAAGTCAGAAGCACTTCTGGTCCCAAGCATTTTGGATAAGAGATGTGCAACCTGTAAAAATAGAGAAACATTTGTGAAGAAAACTAATTAGGGGGAAAGGGTTATTTTATGTTCATATCATATGCTAAGTCTTTACTGACTTCTTGTGGTCTTCACTGTTCTGAGGGGTGTCTACCTCCACATGTGATCAAGTAGTTTAATTGGGGCTAGCAGGTGTCTGCCTTCTGGTCATCTTATGCTGCTTCCTATCTCTCTCTCACTTTAGCATGGCACTGGCTGTGCATGGGAGTGGGCCTTTCTCCATCTCACACCACCTGACTTCCCCTTCTTCCATTCTGTCTTGAGAGAAACGTGGCTGCTCAGCAAGGTATCTTGTTCCCAGCTCATTTCTTCCATGTCGTCTTTACTCTTTCCTCCATAACTGGGAGCAAGTTGGGCTCCTTTCTCAAATTTTGTATTTTGCCCACCTATTAATTCACCCCTCCTCCCCCGCATTTCATTTAAATCTGTTCTAGCTGATGCATTATCTTGGGCCACAATTGCCTTAAGATAGGGCCTGACTCTTAAAAAGTCTTACATCATCTTTGATGCCCTTAGTATCTTTAACCATGACCCATTTTATAAATCCTAGAGCTTGGTGCTCTGTGACTAGGCTGATAAACACCAGTTACACCCTTAAATCTTTTTTCTCTTTTAGATTGTTCTAGACTGGAAATCTGTGCCTTGGTTTATCTCTGTTCCTCTTCTGATAAGAGTTATCTGTACCACTTCCTGAGGACTACCACCCAACCTGCTCTCTCTCTAAGCTCCAGGGAGTTTCCTGATATTAATCACTTAATATTAGTTACCTAATACTAATTTCTTCCTGCTCGGTTGCTCTGGTCTCCTAACCCACACTGTGGTCACAGTTTGTTGTTTTGAGATGGGGTCTTGCTGTATTGCCTGAGCTGGTCTCAAAATTCCTGGGCTCAATGATCTTCCTGCCTCACCTCCCAGGTAGGCTGGGACAATAGGTGTGCATAGTATCTGGGTACCATTATGGAGTTTTCTTGTTTATACTGGGGATTGAATCCAGGGCTGCTTAACCACTGACCACCTCCCCTCCCCCCGCCCCACCACACCACCTTTTATTTTTTAATTTTGAAAAGGGGTCTCACTAAGTTGCTTAGGGTGTCCTTAGTTACTGAGGCTGACCTTAAACTTTCGATCTTCCTGCCTCAGCCTCCCAGCCACTGGTATCACAGCCATGTGCCACCACTCCTGGCTGTGGTTTTTAATACTGTCTTGATCACAGCCTAGGATCTGAGTTCTGCAAATTGTCTTATCTGGACCCTTAACCCTAGGTTAGCTCAATCACCTGCCTCAGGTTACAAAGACATTAAATAAAATAAATTATATGGTACAAAAGGTGGTGGTTTGGGGAGGTTCAGTTGACAATAAAGGATATATGTAAACAGACTTGAAGGAGGTAAGGAAGTGAGTTCTGAGGCTTTCTGGGGAAGAACATTCCAGAAAGGGCCTCAAGTGTAAAGGCCTTTAGAGGTAGGAGCGTACTTGGAATATTTGAGAAATTCCAAGGGGACTAGTGTGATTGATGTGGGTAGGGACAAGTGGGAGGAGAGAGGATGAGAAGAGGCAAGAGAATGAGGTCAGGTAGGAGCAGGAACAAGATCATATGGGACTTTGTGGGGCCTAGAAAATAAGAGCTTTGATTTTTTTTTTTTTTTGCTTGGAGTCACATCCAACACAAAGGGCTTTGCTCATAGAAGTGATTTTAGGGTCTAAAGATGACAGCAGGAAGCCCAGACAGGAGGGGCATTATAGGTAGTTGTATTTAGAAGGTAGGGCCAATGAGACTGGAATGGGGGATGGGGGAGGGAAGAAGCAGGTACAGAGACGGGGGAATAATTGTGTGCACATATTCATCAGCTTAGAGTCTTGGCTGGAACAGAGGGCAGGCTGAAATTGCAGTTTACTAAGCTGAAGGCATGCCAGAGGAATAAGTTTGGAGGTTAAGAACAGGAATTTGGTTTTGGCCATTTAAGCTATTTGGCTAAACCCATAGTGTGTGCTTCCCTGGGCTCACGGAATGCCCAGGACAATGCTTCATGCACACTGTTGCTTAATAAATGTCTGGTTTTATTTTGATCCAGTGATTTGGCTTTTGTAAATATGTGTAATTTTCATTCCTTAGCTCCTTAGTGTTGGCTCTCTTTATACCAAGGAGAAAAGCTCATTAAGTTTATAAATAGAAGATAAATTTGAGCTGTGTCTTTAGTGAAATGGATGTGGCTTCAGCCTTGCCATAGCACTTTTGATAATCTCCTCTCTGAATGATGATTGCTGAGTTCCTTTAATGAATAGGACCTCTCTGTAATGTATACACTCATAGATTTGATCTCCAGAATCACCCCCCCCCCGCTCCCGCCGCCCTCAAAAAAAAAATCCTTAAAAAATATATACTGAGCTCTACAAAAACAGAACTTATTTGAGGCCATGCGACTCTTATTAGGTATATAGTGTGATTCTTGTCATGGAACTGGATATGGAATAGATGACACCCATGAGATTGCCATTATTATTTTATGGTACCAAATAGTTTCTAGAAATAATTTTGAGTGCTAAATTCTACCTTCGTTTATCAAGAAATTATTTTTCTCCAGGTATAGTGCATAATTGCTTTTCTTAGTCATTTTTCCAGTTTTGATCTTCATAACTGACATTTTGTTCTTTTACAAATTGAATCCATATTTTCCCCTACTGCTTGTTTCTCTTTTATTCTGAAATAACCTGTGACATTTGAAAGCTAACCTGTTTGATCTCCAAGCGTACATCTTTAGATCACTTGACAAGATTCTGAAATGCTTTCAATGTGCCAGGCCCCTTCTCAGGTTATGATAGCATAATGCCCTTGCATATGAAGCTGACTTTTTGTCCGGTGGTTTGTATATCATTGCATGCAGAGTTTTGAAAAATCAAGCATTATATGATCTGGACATTAAAATGCAACTATGGACAGTGATGCCTGCAGTTCTATTTTAATATCTAGGACCCCCCTAAGTAAGGAATAAGTAGCAACATGCCATCTTGATACTTTTTGCTTCCGTATACCTGTATTCTCTTCTTTCTCCCAGAGTTCTCTGTTACTGCATATTAATTAGCTACTCAGTCAATAAAGGATATAGACATCTTCATACTTTCAGAAGCTGTTGGAAAACATCTTTAAGGTCCCATATTGGAGCTGTATTCCTGCTATGAGACTCTTAAAGAGCTGATTTATACTGCTAAAGAGGATTTTGGTAGCATTGAAAAGAATGAGGCCCTAAATTTAGACAGAAGATGACTGTGTGTACAATTGGAAAAAAAATCAAGTATTTTTTTTATTTCATCACTGAATAAGTTATAAATTTTGTTTTAGTACTTTTAGTTTTTATGTTAAAAATTGGGGAACCTCCATGCACCTCCTCTTGGGCATAACAACTGGATGGCTGATTACTTTTATATATTTAGGAAACTAAGTTTATATCAGAGGTCTGTAGAACTCACTGCTATTTTCCTCTCCTACTAAAGCACATTTAAAGGAAGAAGCGGTATGATTACAGGAAGTATACTGTCCCATCTGAAAATAGTATCTGTATTTTTTAGATTATTTATTTAAAAAGTTATTTTTCTTCTGATGAACTAATTTATGAGTTTACTCTTTTTTTGTAGGTGTGGAAAAGTGAATTCTAAAGACGGTGGTTGGATCAAATTGATACTAGAAGACTTTGGAATTAAGAAGTATGTTCTTAGGATCTGACCACCTTCTTTCTCTAGTAGTCATTTTCTCATTCATGGAACAGATCATTTGTAATGAGTGCCGAGTGTATGCCAAGCACTGGTTGTCTCGTAGAGATATGAAAATTCTAACCAAGGGATCTTCCCTCATGGAGCTTCTATTCTGGTAACCACATTTAACAAGATAAGAAGGTAGTTATTTTAGTGTGTACCCCAACAAACATTAAGTGTTAGAAACATAATGCAATAGAGCCAAGAGGAGGGACTTACCTTTAAATTAGTTTATTTATTTATTTATTTATGGTACTGTGGATTTAACCCAAGAGTACTTAACCACTGAGTTACAAGCCCATCCCTTTTTATTTTGAAACAGTCTTACTAAGTTGCTTAGGGCCTCACTAAGATGATGAAGCTGGCCTCAAATTTGGAATCCTCTTGCCCCACCCTCCTGAGTCACTGAGATTACAGGCATACACCACTGAGCTTTGTGAGGTGGGACTTTTGAGAGATGATTAATGCTGTTATTGTGGGAGTGGGTTCCTTAGAAAAGGCCGAGTTTGACCCTCTCTTCCCTTGCTCTTTATTTGCCCTTCTCCCTTTCACCATGGGATGATGCAGCAAAAAGGTCCCCACCAGATGTTGATACTTTGATCTTGGATTTCCCAGCCTCTAGGACTGTGAGGAAATAAACTTCTGTTCTTTATTAATTACCTAGTCCCTGGTATTTTGTTAGAGCAGCACAAAATACACTAAGACATATAGGTTGACCTGAGAAGGCTTGTTTGAAGAGACAACATAGGATTGGAGGCCTGAAAGTTGAGTGGAAGCCATTCATATGAATAACAGAGTGATTATGTTCCAAGTATAGGTAAGACCCTGATGCTGTTAGAGATTAAAAATAGACTAGAGTAATTAGCAAGAAGGGGCTTATGTGACATGTAACAGTTAAGAACAGATTTTATTCTAAGAGCAGTGAGAAGTCATCACAGAATTTTAAAGATGGAAATCACAGTTTACTGTGATTCTTGCTGCCTTCTGTAGTTGAAGTTTGGATGGGATGGCATTTGCACAGGAGCAGCACTGAAGAGGCTGTGGCAGTAATTCCAGTGAAATGTGGTGTTGCCCTCATAGTGGTTATAATGAAGGTGAAGTAGGTGGATTCACAGTATGCTTGAGAGGCGGATTTGGCAAAACTCACACTTTGGTGACACTGGCTTTTTTTTTTTTTTTTTTTTTTTTAANTTACAGGAAGTATACTGTCCCATCTGAAAATAGTATCTGTATTTTTTAGATTATTTATTTAAAAAGTTATTTTTCTTCTGATGAAATAATTTATGAGTTTACTCTTTTTTTGTATTTTAGAGACAGTGTCTTGATGAGTTGCTTAGGGCCTTGCTAAATTTCTGAGGCTAGCTTTAAACTCGAGATCCTCCTGTCTCAGCCTCCCAAGCTGCTGGGATTACAGGAATGCACACTGTTTTTTTATTTTTTTTATTTTAATGTGGTTCTTCATCTTTGCCAACTCAGTAGCTAAATAAAGAACGCAGCATCTTGCTATTGTTTTAATTTTCTTCTCTTTTTTGAAATTGGTGAGATTGAAATTTATTCTCCATGTGTGTTGGTCTTTTATTTAATTTTTACTTTACTATTGAAATGCTAAAGATCACACCCAGGACTTCATGTATTTAAAAATTTTTTTTGCTTGTATATTGATTGCCCTATTTCTAATCTCTGATTAAAATCTTTTTTTTTTTTTAAACTGGATATGATGGTACACACCTGTAATCCCAGTGACTAGGGAGGCTGAGGCAGGCAAATCACAAGTTTCTAGGAAAACCTTGGCAGCTTAATGAGACCTGTCTAAAAATTTAAAAAATGTAAAATGTGGGGAGATGGGAATGTAGCTCAGTTGTAGAGTGCCCCCTGGGTTCAGTCCCCAGTACTACAATCAATCAATCAATCAATCAATCATTCTTTTTCTCATCAGATTTTCAAGAGCCTTTCATAGTTACAGTCTATGATAGGTTGAAAAATATTTTGTCCTGTGTTGCTTATCTTTCAATTTTATTTTTGGAATATTTTGACTGTACATTTTTAATGGTTAGTTAAAGCTATGGTTTATATAGTTTATATATTAATGTTAGAGACTGTAAATGCTTGTGAACTTGAGAGAACACTTTATGCATGACTCATTTTGAACTTTAGCTCTTCCAGTGTAACATGTTACACTGATATATATTTAAGACTGTTTTGTGAGTAAAGAACTTATTTGACCTAATGCAAAACAGCCCTAAGTGTGCTTGTTCAAATCTTGTATCTATTTTTAAAATTATCTTTTCATGCTTTCTGTTAACTAATTTTATAACTCGTATAGTTTTATATAATTTATAAATAAATTAAATTATAAATAATTTAAATAAATAAATTATAAATAATTCAGTAATCACCACTGATTAGTTTTAAAATTCTAATTATGGAAGCCACAGAATAAAACTTAATAAAAATGTGTAAAGCACAAATAAGTGTAGTCTTTCTGGTAAACTTTGTGCCATTCACTGTTGTTTTTACTGCTTTGGGGTCCTAGTCATGGTCTTATAAGATAGCTCAGATATGCAGTATGCTTGCATAAAAAAAACTATAAAAATAGCCATATTGCTAATTATGAACTCTCCACATGCACAATAAAATTACATGAGTATCATGGAGATAGCATCAATTGACGGCTTAGAAGATGAGTTGTAGTTCTTGCAATTCTAATACCTTCTAGTGTCACTTTTACCCAGACCTCCCTTGTGAAAGTTTCTCCAGATCCTTTTATAACTTGAGAAAGATTCTGGGGTAATAATTTCATTGACGTTATGCTGCCCCCTGATGGTGTTATACCTTAGTCCAAACCAGAGCTATAGTGGTTGGACTGATTCTGTGCTCTTATACTGGCCTACTTCCTGGCTAAGGTTCCTTTCTAGTCAGCTGAGCTTTGGGGCTCTGAACTATTGGTCAGTGATAAAGAAGATCAGTGAAGATGAGTCCCAGAAGTTTGGGGATTTGCCAGATTCCAGTTAGAACCAAGAAGTCACAGTTAATGGTGACTGGAGCAAAGCTGGTGAATTGATGATTGTTTACTTTTAAGATTTGGTATAGTTGCTGGGGCAGGGGGCTTATTTGAGTGTAGCGGTAAAGGTCAAGGAGACGTACTCTTGCTTTTCTTGAAATATTTGATCGTGTTTGCTTCCAGGAGAGCAAGAGAAGGAGATGGTGGAGAATAAAGTATAGTAGGAACATGGACACAAAGAAACAAAGCCATACGCTTTCTGTGGCCAGAAATGTCCACAAGATGTATCTTGAAGCATCATCAATTTAGAGCTCACCCTTTTAATATTCTCTGGTCCAAAAATAGTTTGAATTTCCTAGTTATCAAATAGGGATTAGAAATTTATTTTGGGATAGAAACTTGAACTTGATTTCTTCTATTTGGACCTGTGAGTTGTTGCTAATTTTCAACCATGGTGTTAGTTCCCAGAGTCATGTTCCTCAAATCAGCTTTCCCTTTTTACTTTATTGAGTCAAATTTATACATGTAGTTTAGTAAGCCTTTTCCCAAGGAAATGGAAAACCTTTGGTTACCCAGCTAAGGGGTATTTCTAATCCCCAGTGGACTATAATAAAAATTTATTTAAGTATAGATGGAATTTTAAAAATAATTTTTTATACTAATCAACAGATTGTATGTTACCAACACAAGGCAGTCCCCAATTTAAAAACTGAAAGTGTGCTTTAAAAGAGTTGCTTTTTATTATCTGTTAGGCTTAGGGAGTAGATGCTTCAATCATCAATCTTCCAAAGTTCATAGGTTACTAAACATGGCCATTCTTCTAAGTTAAAATAATCAAAAATTGACTAAGAATTTCTGACTACTTCTAAGTTAGCAAAATCATTGTAAGAGAGAAGTAACTTAGAAACTAAAATAGTAAATCTTCAAGGATGTTGTGATGGTGCATGAGACAAGGGGAAAATGTATTTGAAATCTGAATAGCCTTAGAAACCTGGAGGAAATGGTTAATGTTTATAAGATACAGATAGATTTCGGTACTCTTATTGTCAGTCATTATATAACATTAAAAAGGCACCATTGCCTTTTATAAGGCTGTGGTGGAAGGTACAATGAGAATTCTTCCTTTGGATATCAAGAACACTGTCCTGCATTACATCCCCAGTGCTCTTCAGTGAGGAAGGTCAAGGGTGAGGATTGAGAGTTGTGACTTGGATGAAATGGAGGAAAACAAAGCAAGATAGCAAAAAGCAGGATGGAGCTTTTGTCAAGATCTTTTTTCTCTCTCCCTTTTTTCCTTGAGAATAATTTGTCAACATGGAATAATAATAATAGAAACTTTTTTTTTTTAATTCTCAGGCACTTTTTTGGACACCTGGATGAAGTTTTTCAGTCTGACAAATTATGTCCCCTCTAGTTCTGAGAAATATTTTTGAATAATTTATTTGGTATTGTTTAAATTAAGAAGATTTAAAATCACTTCCCCTTTTTCCTTGAGTTCCCACTATTCCAATATTGAACTACCTAGATTACTTTTTTAGTATTTTCTCTTGATTTTCCATCTTTTGCTTTGTTCTGTTTTCTGAAAGATTTTTCAACTTTACTTTCTTTTGTTTCTATTGAATATTTCATATATACCATGAGTTTCTGGGAGATTCCTTTTAAAATAATCTGTCCTTTTCTTTTTAAGTACCATCTTGTTCTTGTTCTATACCTTCTCTCTTTGAGAACGTTAAGGTTTTTTTTTTAAACATTATTATATCTCTCCTTTGTCTAAGTTCTTTTGCTGTTTTGTTTACTTTTGTATTTATTTATTCTTGTTTCATTCTTTGGCTTTTATATTTATTTAAAGAGTTTCTTCAAACGTCTTTTGGCCTGGGGTGTTTTTGGTTTTGTTTCATTTAGTTTTCTGTTTTAAAGTAGTCAATAATAAAGCTATCTGGAAGCTTTTTGTGTGAGGTTAGTTTGTTTATATGAGAGTCAGTGCAAGATGATCAATGAGCTTAGGTCTTTTCTCTTAAACATTTTTTAGACCTTTACAGAAAAATTTATCTGATCATTTACTTGGAAGTTGGTGTCTAATGAAGTAAGGGGCAGATTCCACTCATGACCGTCTGTTTGCATCTTTTACTTGTTCTCTTGTTTTTAGTAAGGTACCAGCTCCCACCTGTTTGGTGTTTCCTCCTCTTTTGAAAGAGAATAGACATCAGTCTTCCTGATATGGGGAAGGAGTGGTTGCTCCATTGAGCAAAGTGAGAGTTGAAAGGTCACTTCAGAACTGATCTTTCAGCTAGTCCTCTGTGATTAACTCCAGCTTCACTGCCTGTTCCACAGTTACCTGATGTCACCAGCTCCCTATACTTTTGAGTTTTCTGTTTGATAAATCAGATTGCCACCCCTAGTCCATTTGCTTCCCAACGTCACATGGTATTGCTGTTTTCACCTCTGTTCTCTTTGCCTTTCTTATTTTCTTAAAACCCTTTTTAAATTGTTTAAGTGATTTTTTATTGAGTTCAGACAATCAGAAGGGGTTCTATCCCCTGCCTCCCCCATCCCCAAAAGGGGATATGGGTGCTAAATTGAGACCTTTGGGCCTTTATATTGATATAGTTTGTATTGATATACTTTTGCTAATATCTCTTCCTCTTTTGACCTCCCTTTGCCCTTTTGTTCTCTTGTCTTTTCTCCTGAGGTATAAGGTACAAGCCAGAGGAGAGAACCTACAGTTTACCTGTACCTTCTTTTAACACAAAACACACCTTTTAAAAAAAATTGTATCATATTCTTTCCAAATGTTTAGTTGGTCAGATGACGTGTGTGTGATGTGTGTGTGTGTGTGTGTGTTTGTTAGTTTGTTTTATCGGAGATTGATTGAATCCAGGGTCTCCCACATTAGGCAAGTTTAAGGTTTAAGGTTCATTTCTTTGTTTTATCTCTTTACTGTACCCATTTCTCAGTCTTTTAAAACCTGTCTTATTTTCTCAAATTCATGGTTTGATATACTTCCTATTTTCGTACCTGCCAAATTTCCCTCCTGGTGGATCGTTTCCTCATGTGATTCATAATTTTCAATTATTTATCATCCTCAGTAAGGCCTTTTTTTCTTTTCCATGAAAGAGTTGTGAACCCTTGCTTATTGAGAGGTCTCTAAGGAACTGTTTTTTCATTTATTTCTCTTTAGTGTTTACATTAATTTCTTGGCCTGGAAATCTCATACCATGTAGGTAGAGTCAGTTTGGACTCTATATTATTGTGTGCCAATTTCATAGGTCCAATTTTTCTGTCTTAAAAGGATCCTTTCTTTGATCAAGGGTCTTGCTGGAATCTGAAAGGTCCCTGCCTCTAGCTTCTCAGGTTCAAGTCTGGTCTCCTCGTGAGCCACAGGTGTTAGCCTGTAACTTTTCCACTGTGGCTTTGTGGTTATTCTTTTTTTAGTACATGGGAAATTTATTTTCTTTAATTTGAAACTGATTATGGTGTGAAAATTTCAGCAGTTATATTTTATGTTGGTTTTTATATGTTTGGTGTACAAAGGAGATTTATATCACTGGGTTCATGCTCTGGGATTAGAAGCCATCTCTTTTGCATTCTCTTTTATTCTTAAATTTAACCCACTTCTCTTAAGTGTTTTAGGCTCTAGAGACTTCAAGGCAAATGAGGATGGGCTCACATTGTGTGCAGAACTAAGGCCCATCAGAGAGCAGTATGGCATCAGGTTGCTGTTGAGTCACACTGGAGGTAGAAACCAGAGCACAGCAAATGGCAGTAGGAAAGGGGAACAGATGGGGACAGCCTTCAAGGGAGGGTCTCTAGGAAGTCACAGCTGATTAGCTAGAGTGAGTGAGGGGAAAGTGAAGTTGAGGAGGAGCAATCTCTTTGCACAGATTCAGGTGTTTTGCTTATTTTTGGAGTTCAGAAGATAGGGCAGGCCATACCCAATACAGTTACAATCTCTTGCCTGCCACAGCCCTCGCCATTCCCTGTTCTCTGTGACCCATTGACCAAGTGTGCCTGGTCCTTGGAGATATTTCTGAAACAGTTGAAAGCCTGGCAGATTGAGTTTCCTGGTAGCCTGTTAAATTCATGTCTGCTTCTCTTGAGTTGAAAAGAGACTGAGATAAGAAGGGACTAAGGAATGGTGGGGCAGAGTGACTTCATTCCTCTCCTCTGACTCTGGCTCTGCCAATGGCTTTGCCACTAGCCCCAGCCTCCCAACTGACCACTGTTGGATTTTCTGTAGAAAAAGGAGGAAAAAAGGAAGGATCTGAACCTTTATCTCCCTTAGATGTCTCCAAATAGCTCCTGTTCTTAGGCATCTATTAAACTCCATGTCAGATTTTTTTTTTTTTTTTTTTTTTTTACAGTTCTACAAGATAGCAGAATTATTTTTGCTTTAGAAATGGATAAACCTAGGGCAGTTTAAGTGAGCCAGGTTCCCTAGGGTACTGCATCGAAGTTCTTAGAAACGAGGAACCTGGCCTTATCCTTTTCCTAAGTTATCTGATTTTTTGTCACACTCTTGATTGGCATTTATGATGGATTCAGAAGACAGCTTTTTTAATTCCAGCTAAACCAGCAGTGAATTAGAAGGATGTAGTTCTCATTTTTGAAGAGAAGAATGGGAAGAAGAGAAAGGAACAGAGTGTTGTGTAATAGAAATAGAGTCTGTGTTAGTCTTTCCCAGGCTTCTCTGGGTGGATGAAATCAGCACTGTGCACTTCAGCCCCTGTGAGAGGGGTGGGATCTGGAAATGCTGCTTGTATCCTGACATTCTCAAGTGCTGCTGGAGTGAAGCCAAGTCCAAGTACTGCAGATTAACCAGGCACATATGAAAATAGCCCTGCTGGCTTCAGACAGAGAGGCAGCTGGTCAGTTTAGTGGGAATAGATCATCTTCAAAGGTTGTGGTAATTGAGTTCTAAGATGGAAATCCAATGAGAAAACTATAGTGATTAGTTGTCAAAAGAGCTATGCAGTTTTCCTGATCATAATCACAACAGAGTTTTCAAATGGCCTTTCCGAACATTTGTAGCAGCCTGGGTATTGAAGGAAATCCAGCTGATAGAACAGTTGACGTCCTGATGGTTTGTTGTTGTTTTTCTCTCTGGCATGATGGGAAATGCCTGAGACTAGAATTTCTTCATGCCCTTAGGTTTGCATTTCAACTTTTTTTGTTGGTAGTTTGGCTCAGCTCAGAACCATTATGTTTTGGGAATTTGAAGGGTTTTGGAACCTAGTATACAGAGGGCAAAGGTTCTGGGTTTTTAGAGAAACCTACAAGCTCATTTAATATTTTTAAAGAAAGCTAGTGTAGGCAGCATCTATTTTTAGTTTTACAATGCAGCTTGCATGTTTAAAAACAGAATATGCTTGAAAGAAGAGCAGTCATTTTCTCCTTCCAAACACAAGTAATGTGTTTATCAGAGAAATTTTAAAATATTGAAAAAAAAACCCTGAAAATTATTTCATAATTGCTCCCCAAGTTAACAGTTAAGAAAATGATAAACAGCTTCCGGACTTTTGTCTTATGATATTTACAATACATGTTCTTTCAAGAATGTTATTCTGTTTGGTAACCTGTTTATTCAGTTGACAGAAATATAAGTATATATCACTATAATATAGAAATGTGGTATAATCTCTAGTGGAGGCTTAGTATTCTGCTGTATGATGATTATCAATTGCTATAGTAGAACTTTTAGTTTTTTATTTTTTCTGTAATGATTCTTTGGATTTTCTGGTTACTAAATATTTATATATACATCTTGTCAATAAATGACTCAAATGGGGTCTTGGAGTCTGAGAGGTAGAATTCACTGGTGATAGGACTCTGTGATGTGGATGGAACAGTTGTATATTTCATACCGTAAGGGAACAGCTAGAACCGTAATATATGGTATACAGTTGGTATGGCTGATTTCTTTTCATATATCATACCTGTTAATTTATAAGCAACCAAAAATCATCTGTTTTCCCCTGGCACATTGAGGGCTACCACATTACAATATAGATCCTACATTTTGAGAAGGAGGCATAAGAAATGGGGTTAACTTTTGGGTGAGTTACAGGGCAGCCACTGAGAAGGAATGCATTTCAGATATTGTGAAATCTAAGTATTAAGTACCATTAAATAGACAAGGTTTGGAGGAGAGAAAGATGTCATCAGATGAGGCTCTTCTCACAGCCCAGAGTCTTAACAACCTGAGTGGACTGAAAGGCAAATATGTACGCTGCAGCAAGCCCTTCTCACATCTAAGCAAAGTAGGTCAGCAGACACTTAGTTTAAGGAACCTGTTTTGTAAGGGATGATTTTTATTTGCCAACCAGAGTTGGACTGTGGAACTGTGAACACGGCAGGTAATAGCTGTTTAAAATAAAATAAAGAGCTGTTTAAAGGTTAAGGCATCAAAAGTAATCTAAAACTTCCAAAACTGTAGAGTGAAACAAATAATTTAAGTCTTTCAGGTAAACCAATGTGGTTGTTACTCTTAACAATTTTTATTCTTCAAATATGTATCATTTTATGAGCTCTGCTTATTTTGAATTAATTCTTCAAGTACTAAATAGGAAAATGCACAGCTTTGTATAGACTGATTTGAAGAAGAGCCACTGGAAAGCTATCCTGAGAATTTAATACCTATGAGTGTTCCAGTGGGCTGCATCACCTTAAAAGGTCAACTGACTTTTAGGTAAAGTTCTAGTAGATATGAAGACTTTTACATGAACAGGAAGTTTTACAAAAAGTCAGTGTTTTGTAGAAAAACAGTATAAATTCTTTATTTGTATTGCTTTTTCAACAAAGTACTCATAGGGAGTTTTTGTTTTTGTTTTTAATAAAGTGTGAGCTAAGTGTCATATGCCCATCCACAATTTGATCTTGGATGAAGTTGATGATAAGCTATTAAAATAAAATTAAGTGTCATCTCCATGTTGCTTTTGTTTTTGTTTTAGAGCTTTGATCCGTGAGACAGGAAGTTTAATTTACTCTATGTAAGACTTTTATGTGCAACTTCCTACTATCACTTGTTATTATCAGCATCTGGAAACCTTTGGAACCCTATCTTTTCCCTGCAGTTTCTTCATTGACATGCCAGCTGTGTTTGTTCAATCTTGGGTCCATTGTGCCTTAAAAAAATCATGAAAACTCGATTCTCAATTTCAGGGCAGTTATTTTACAAAGCCAGTTAATCTTCAAGGAAAGAATAAATTGAACTCAGTTTATTATTCTCTTGTATTTTTATATATTACTTTATTTTTCAAAGCACTGTCAGGTGTATGTAAATTCCTTTTACTAATGGAATAAGTGGATGGAATAAACTGTTGCATTTCAGGAAACTGAGGTACTGGAGTCAGAGGGCAAGTTAATGATAGAGCAAGCATTGGAACTAGAAATTTTCCATCAATAACTGCACATTTTCATTCTTAAAAACCGATGTGTTCAGTCTGTAATTGTGATGGTAGGTTTTTGTTAGCACAACACTGCTTTATTTCTGGACAAGCCAAATAATAACACAATATAATATATTTGTTTGATTTTTGTTTTTGTGGTACTAGGGTTTGAACTCAGGGCCTCATGCATGCTAGGCAAGTACTCTACCACTGAGCTATATCCCCTGATCTCATAATTTGTTGCTTTATTTTTATTTTGTGATAGGGTCTTACTAAATTGCCCAGGCAGGCTTCAAACTTCAATCCTCTCACCTCAGCCTCCCAAGTAACTGGGATTATAGGCCTAGGCCACCACACCCAACTATAACATAATGAATTCTTTTTTTTTTTTTAATTTTTTTTTAATTTTTATTATTGGTTGTTCAAAACATTACAAAGCTCTTGACATATCATGTTTCATACATTTGATTCAAGTAGGTTATGAACTCCCATTTTAATGAATTCTTTTGGGGACGTGTAAACAGACATTCCTAAGTGATTTGTTTAGTAATTTTTCTTTTCTTTTTTTTCCATTTCAGATGAGTTTTTATTGGAGCATTGTAATTATATATAACAGTGGGATTCACTGTTATATATTTGTACATGCACACAACAGAACAATATAATTTCCTCAATTTTATTTATTAAAACTTCTGCCTTTTAGGCAAAATAGCATGAACTTAAGGTATAAAAAGAGTTTAAAAATATAATTGTTTTATTTAATCTAAAACATTACCCTCTATTTATTTATTTTGTAATTTCCAGATTTTTTAATGTAAATTTTTAAAATTTATATATGATAGCTTAATGTATTCCATTTCTTATTACATATATAGAGCACAATTTTTCATATCTCTGGTTGTATATATAGTATAGTCACACCATTTGACCCAGCTCTCCTCAGTCTATACCCAAAGGACTTAAAAACAGCATACTACAGGGACACAGCCACATCAATGTTTATAGCAGCACAATTCATAATAGGTAAACTGTGGAACCATCCTAGATGCCCTTTAATAGATGAGTGGATAAAAAAAAATGTAGCATATATACACAATGGAATATTACTCAGCAATAAAAGAGAATAAAATCATGGCATTTGCAGGTAAATGGATGGAGTTAGAGAAGATAATGCCAAGTGAAGTTAGCCAATCCCAAAATACCAAATGCCAAATGTTTTCTCTGATATAAGGAGGCTGATTCATAGTGGGATAGGGAGCCAGAACATGGGAGGAATAGACAACTCTAGATAGGGCTGAGGGGTTGGAGGGGAAGGGAGGGGGCACGGGGTAATTAATGATATTTAGTAATTTTTCTTGGTTAAATTGTCTTCTGTTACTAGAGTAATTGCTTTAACTTATTTTTCTGTTTTAGAAATCTGGCCTTGATAATTAACTATAAATAGTTTATACCACAGCATAGCATATTATCTAAAGGCTTTTATAGCTTCTAAGACTAAAATATCTATTTTAAGAATTAAAGCCAAATTGAATTTAGTATATTTTTTACTTAGTTGAGACCAGATAAAAGGTCCTCCTGAGCTAAGGACCTGTGGTAACCATGTGCTGTCATTCACCTTTTATCGTCTGGGACACCACCACTTTTTAGAACTTTCTAGACTCTCTGCCCACATGCTCAGATCTGAGAGATGGTTGAAGACCTCACAGCGGGAGAGCGCTGAAGGGCATCTTGGGTCTCAGCCCCAGGACTACCTCTTTGCTATGTATGAAATTTTAGACAAACCATAAACTCACTGGGCTGTGGTATTTATCTCTAAAAATTACATATGGACAAGAGTTGCTATACTACTTCTGTCTCCCAAATTCTATGATATTTGGGGGAGGATGAGTTTATTCACAGTGTTTTTATTCTTATATTAATTTTTCCCAATTCTGAGGGAAGTCTATCAATTTGGTATTCCTTGTTGGTCTCCCAGTAATGGATTCAAGGTGGCTCTTCTGGGTGTTGGTGGTAGTTGTTTTCCTAGCCCAGCTGACCATATATCATCTAACATCCAAACTGGTTTTAAGCAGTCTTTACTATCAGTGTCATTTTCAATACATTCGTTTTCCATTAACCATCAAGGTGGTGCAGGGTCTGAGGGATATTTTTGAAGATAATGAGCAGTGGTTGAGTACCCTCAGGGGCTTTCTCAGGGGAAAATGTTTTTGTTATCCTAGTTAACTATGGAATTGAAGTTATTAATTTATCTTGCTATCTCTGAAGAGTTCTCTGGCTATCAGAAACTGCTTGAAGGTCTTGCCTTTTCAAGATTAGTGTTTCTTCATTTGGATGGATGTTTACAGTGCTGGCCATACCAGATGAATGAATGATAGCCTGTATTGAATTACCTCCTACCATTTGTTTTTTTTTTTTAAAGTTGATTATCTCTTGAGGAGTGATATGTGCCTCCTTCTCCCCTCAGTGAGAAGTGAAACAGCACCTTGGCCTTGCTGTGGTCTCCGTGGTTCTAGGGGGTTTCCCATCCTGGCCAACTTCCTGTGTTGGGCAAGGAGAAGAATGAAGAACTTGGGGGAGAAGCCTGTGTTTGTTTCCCTTAGGCCAAGACACTCCACGGAGGATTTTCTTTACAGTCTTATAGTCACTTCAGGATATTGAAGGGCTCTCTTGATGGTTCCTGTAATTCTGCAGAGGAGTATTTAAGGAAAATTCTGCTGAGGAGGATTTAAGGAGAGGCCTTGGGCCCTGTGCTGAGGAGATCCTGTCCTGTGCAACCTTCTGTCTGGTGTGCATGTTTCCTTGCCACTCTGGTCAGTCCTCATCACAGAGGAAGTTCCGCTGTGGTGGTGACAGGTGGTCTGAGATCCACTTTGGTTTTGTTTCTCTCTGGAAAATGCTTATCTTATTTTCCTGGAACATCCAAATTGGTTTAAAGCAGTTTTCATTATCAATGTCATTTTCAATAGATTCATTTTCCATTAACCATCAATGTGGTGCAGGGTCTGAGGGATATTTTTGAGAATAATGAGCAGTGGTTGATTGAGTACTTACTAAGTCCTGGGCATGGGAGATACATGGCTGCTGAAGGTTGTTCTAAGTTGTTCTAAGCCTCCTGTGGGAGTCTAGACAGAAACTTAATGAGGGGAGGGTGTGATAAGAAAGGTGCAGAGCACTGCAGATTCCTAGAAAAGGGAATACCCAATATTCTTGCAGGGCCTAGAATATCTTTTAAGGTTTTTATCGTCATTGATTGGTTGTTATTTGGACTGGGCAATTGAAAGTAGACATGCTCACCATCCTCATGCCAGAATTAGATTGGGAGTTCAGTGGAGATGAATCGAAGAGAAAAAGTGGTGCAGAGATTGGACAGCTTTGATGAAGTCAATTTGAGAAGTCCTGCTAATTATTTTTTTAATCTGGAGAATTTCCTCATGCTTTTAACATCCTAATGTATACTGTTACACCTGGGAGAGATTATAGTACGCAATTCCTAGGTTTGTTGGTTATGGATTTTTTTTTTAACATAGAACATTTTTTTCAGATTATTATTCCATAAAAACATGTTAAGGAAATGGTGTCATCATTAATTTTCAGCTCTTAAACTTCCAGATCTGTGTAAGCTTTTTTGCAGTTGACACATTGACCATATTAGGAAACAGTTAGCCTATAGGTTGTTTTGTTTTGTTTTGTTTCAGTGCCGGGGCTGAACCCAAGACCCCTTGTGTGCTGGCCCTGAGCCACATCCCCAGCCCTGGTAGAGTTTTTTCATAGTGATATAAAGTGGACAGTGGCTGGTGGACATGATCGATAGTATGGGAAAGGTTAAAAGAGGGCCTAGATACCAACAGACCCTTTTGAAAATCATTGCTTTTTGAGCTAGGTTATGTTTCACCAATTTTCATTTTTTAATCATTGACAATAAAATCCTGTGAAGGAAACATTTTTGATTATCCTCATTCCCGTTTTACAGATGAATGAACTGAAGCTCACATAATGGGTGGAAGGAAAATGCTGGGAGACAAACTGTGGTCTCTTTTCTGCTAAAGGCAGATTATATAGTTATATAAATATAAATTTTTGAATCTTTCTTTTGAATTTTCTCTATAGGTATGCCTTTTGATTATTGTGACTTAGCTGGTTAAGTATTTTTAATGAATAAATACACTAGTTTAGTGTATTTAAATTTAACCTGTAACTCTTCTAGACAGACTACCCCTTGACTGAAGGCAAGTTCCTTGACATTTATAGAAGTAAGATTTTTCATTTATAAATGAGGGAGTTGGATCAAATCCTTCATTTTCAAACCATGGTGCATTCTACAGAAACCCCCAGGGGCTGGGAGTGGAAAGATCAACAAAGCAGGCAGAGCTGTCTCCCTCCCCTCCACTTCAGCCCAGGCAGCCAGATTGGTAACCTCTGATGGGGCTCAAGCACATTTGGAAAAAGGGATTCACTGACTTTTTGGTAAAACTGTAAAATTATTGGGCCAGATGATCTGCATTTCTGTAGTTTTCTCTGATATCTATTTAAGTTGCATATAGTATATGCATTTTTAAACATTCTTCACCAAATAGAATGATGGATTAAAAAATTTCCATATTCTTTCACATTATTAAGTACAAAGAGAATCAATGGTTTGTGTAGAGCAGAGTTCAAAGCACTATTGAATTATCCTTAGTAAGTACACCACTGGAGATCCTATAATACATGTGTGTTCTGACCTTATTCTTTTTCAGATCCAACTTAGTGCTGTCAGAGAAGACAAATAACCAGAGAAATGGTGCTCCCTGAAACTATTACATGTTTGAAAACTATGGAGTTCACAACTGACTTTCCATTTTTGTGTGCATGTGTTTTGGGGGAGTTGATATGGAAGTCCCAGTAGCCTAAACTTTTCTTTTGCTTCCACAGAAGGAAGAATTCTGTTCAAAAATGAGGTGAATGAATGCTCATGCACTCAGAAACCCTGGACAGCTTCATGAGGTATTTAACAACTGCCCTGACCATCTTGCCAAACAAGTCTCCACTCATGAGGCCCAATAAGATGAACCAGCCAAGGAGGGACAGTGTCCTGCCCTGTAGGAACAGTGACTGCTGACCTCTGAGAACAAGCTGGGGACTGCATGTCGTCTGCCAGTACAATGAAGGAAGTGGTTTATTGGTCACCCAAGAAGGTGGCAGACTGGCTGTTGGAGAATGCTATGCCAGAATACTGTGAACCTCTAGAACATTTCACAGGCCAGGATTTGATCAACCTAACCCGAGAGGATTTCAAAAACCCCCCCTTGTGCCGAGTCTCCTCTGACAACGGGCAGCGGCTCTTGGACATGATAGAGACCCTGAAAATGGAGCACCACATGGAAGCACACAAGAACGGCCATGCCAACGGACACCTCAACATTGGCGTAGACGTCCCCACCCCTGACGGCAGCTTTAGCATCAAGATTAAACCCAATGGGATGCCAAATGGGTATAGGAAAGAGATGATAAAGATCCCCATGCCAGAACTGGAGCGCTCCCAGTACCCCATGGAGTGGGGCAAGACGTTTCTGGCCTTCCTTTACGCACTTTCCTGTTTTGTTCTCACCACAGTGATGATCTCGGTCGTCCATGAACGAGTGCCTCCTAAGGAGGTGCAGCCTCCACTACCGGACACGTTTTTTGACCATTTTAACCGGGTGCAGTGGGCCTTTTCTATTTGTGAAATTAACGGCATGATCCTTGTAGGACTCTGGTTAATTCAATGGCTGCTCTTAAAATACAAGTAAGTAAAGTCAAAGCTCTAAGATGCGGTGAAAGAGGGGTTTATACTCCAGACATCTAGTAATTATTTGGAAGTGAAATTCATCAAGCAGTTGGAATCAAAGCGTATTAACTGCTTTTTCTTTCATTTTTTTAACTACATACTCTGTTGAGCTAACTGAAATTCTAGCAGCTTTAAGAAAATGCTGTTAGTTCCCTGTTTTGTTCAATATTCATATAGCATGACAACTAGGACTGTGAGAGATGATGTTCTGTTTTCACTTAACGAGAAGGAAAGCTCTCAGACATCTTTCAGAAAGTACTGGCTGATAAACAGCAGGTAAACCACCTAGTCTTGGTGTTATTAACTCAGGAAGTAAATGATTGGCAGCTGGCCTAAGTATTGCGCATGGTGGGGATAGTTTTCCCCACACAGTCAGATCTGGAACCTCACAGATACATATTGAAAGATGAGTTCAGAATAAGTATTCCACAGTGGCTTGGGTTGTTGGGAAAATGATATCCTTAGGATACGATTTGGGTAGGTGGAATGTGGAGGAACCTATGTGATTTTGTCTTATTTGTTTTGTGGCAATTAAAGCAGACTGTGACTATTCCATTCAAGTCTCTCAGGGCTATAAATAGGCACCTCCGTTTAGTTTTGTGTGGGTGCAAGTGGTTTTCAGGTCTCAAGCTCTAAACTCAAATATAGATTTCCAAAACCACTTACCTGGGTAACGACTTGTTCTTGTTAATTAATGCCCTTGTCTTTGGTGTCTGACTTTCCTCTGAGTGAAACATCTTTATGATGCCCTTGTGTGGGGTTCTGGAAGCCATTCATTGAGGAAGTTCAGTTCCTCTTGGTGAACTGGTTCATGACCACAGTGCAGCTAAGTATTAAAGAGATCACCTTAACTCAAGAAAATAAATTGTGGATATAGAGTTTATCCTGAACTGTCTCTGACAGAAATGATGGGTTTTTTTCCCTGGTATTTTATTAAAACTATTTGAGTTTTGTTTTATCTTATAAATTATATCTGTGAATGGAAATGAGAGCAGTTGCTCACTCTTGGCCAAGGGAAGGACTATCTTAGTCTAGATAAAGAAAGTCATTGAAGTAGTCAGTGTTTATTTAGGGCTGGTTTGGCAATCCTAAAGTTTAAGCAGAAACTGAAATAAAACTAGTGGTCTGGGCTACATTTGATTTGGTTGAAGAGCTGTTTCTGTTGCTTAGTTTTAAGAGGATGAAGGATATATTTAGAAATATGGATGTTCAGAATTCCTTAAATGCATTCCTTTGGTTGCCAAACTTCAGTCCTGCTTTTTGAATTATAAACTTTTTGACTTCTCAACTTTTTTCCCTAAAAGCCCAATGGGGGGAAAAAATGTTAGTTCTTCTCTACAAAGGAAAGTTTAACTTGAATTATGCTTCCTGGGTTTTTTTTTTTTTTTTTCCCTGATTTTTGGTGTTTTGTTTTTGTGTGTTTGTTTCCTAAATTTTTATCAAAATTCTTCCATGCAGGCATATAATTTACTACTCTGGAATCTAGCTTTGAATAAATCACACATGATTCTCAGAACTGTGGCTTTTAAATGAGTTTATTCTTGTTCAAAGAACTGTCTTCAATATAGGACTATTTTCTTTAAAATGTTTATTTTTTTCCCAGCAAGAGATTTTCCTGAAATCTGCAAACTTTTTTATTTTATGTTTTCCTGGTACTTATTGCCAGTACTGCTGACACTTATATATTTAAATTGTTCAGCAATAAACTAGCCAATTTGTTTCTTTTACAGAATTAATCCAGTACTGGGATGCAGGCAGCCTGTGTTCCAGCCCAGCCAGGGCCTAATGTGCTGAGTGGTTTGGGTGGATCCCTAAATATTTTTCTCAGAAAATAAGGTCCCCTTAAGTATAAACTTCTGTTGTCCTAGGCAACCATGTGTTGTTTGAATTTAACATTACTGGACATGCCACTCAGGTTCAGAGTATTTCTGTCTAGAATGCATCCAGCTAAGGATTCTTTAAAATCTTCTTTGAACCTTGTGTGGTGGTGCATGCCTGTGATCCCAGCTGCTCCAGGAGGCTGAGGCAGGAGGGTCACAAGTTAGAGGCCAGCCTTGGCAACTTAGTGAGACCTAAAAATTTTAGAAGAGGACTCAGTGGCAAAATGCTAGCTTAGCCTTTTTGAGGTCCTCGGTTCAATCTCCAGTGGGGGACAGGGAGGTGGAGTCCTCCCTCTAGTTTTCACCTCTGGAAAGATAGGGATGTAGGAAGCGAATATTGTCCTAAACATCCCTGCCCCTGTCCTTCTACTGGGCCACACCCTTGCTGTCCGTCTCCCTCCTTGTGATCTCTTGTGAGTGTATGTGGCCCACCAGACGTATAAGAGGTAAGAAGATACAGACTGACATATCACGCAGTAGGTAGTGAACTGCATTTCCCTGGCTCTCTTAAAGAAGGTTAAAAAGATCTTAATTAAAATTTTAAATTTTGTAGTGTCATAGTTCCCTTGTTGCTAGTTAATTACATATTATAGTATAGCAGTTTTATTCATGCAGCATTTTCAGGAAATAGATCCTTCTGGTATGGAATGTTCTGTTTAACAGAGTGTTAACCTCTCCCTCTTTTTGTGTTTGACTCTCCTAAGTTTCCACCTGTCTCCCCACCATCCACCAGGAAGTTTATCACTTAACAGCACACTTTACTCAGCTCCTTGGAATTAAACCTGTTTGGCTATTAATTCCCAACAGGGCCCTTGACTTTGATTTTAAGAGCCCTAGAGCCCTTAAAAAAATAGTATATTCCATCTTTCTTTTGTGTCGTCTACTTTTCAGAGAAGAAATAGGATGAAGCTGTAGAGGATGACTTAGAATTGAGGAGTGAGACCACTGGAATTTAGCTAACATCTCCCAACAGAACACCCTGTAACTTGAGCTTGGAGGTGCTGGAAAACCTTAGTGCTTAAATTGTGACATTTGGCTCTCTCCTTATGTTGTATACAGTTGTTCTTTCCTGTGGAACATGGGTTCTGTTTTATTGTACTTAATTTCCCCTCATTTCATTCTTCACATCTTTTTGTCACGTCTGGATGTATATATGTTTACATAAGCATATATCAACATGGGATTTCCATGACATTGAGAAGGGGAAAGCAACAATAATACCTGTCCTTGAGAAATTCTTTGGTTCTTAAAATTGTAAATAAATGTTGTCTCCCCATTTAGAATTGGACTTTCAAGCCACTGACTAGGAAAAATTCCTGGGAATCTGCATTTGTGTCAGACTTCACTGCAAAACAGGTATCCCTTGTTTTAAGAAAGCATGATAAAGAATATATTAAACATACAGATTTGATAAAGCCTCAAGACTTTATTAAAGGCTTTGCATGGCTAAGTCATGGTTAACACGGTGGCACCGATGTGTGATGCGTGTGCCTCCACTCTGTCAGGACATTGTAACCCCCTGACAGTCCAGGGAGCATACTGTAGAATTTCCAAGTCAAAGGTTTACTAGTCACTAGAGGAATAATTATGACTGAGTGTGGTGATCAGGGTACCTCAAACTCAACTTGTCTGACGTCAAATATGCTAGCTTTGAAAACTTCCATTTTTTTTCCTTCCTCTCTGACCAGTGGCATTTATCAGAAACCTAAGAGGGCTCCTCCCTTCATTGTCACTGAGTTGAGTCAGTTCCAGCTCTGTCAGTTCTAATTTCAGATACCTCTCCTCTTTACACCCCAGGTTGGTGTTCTCAGTCGAGACTCACATGGAGAACCAGTTCCTCAGCCTGAGGCTCAGGGTTCTTCATATTCCGGTCCCTGGCTAGCCTGCCTAACCTTTAGCTACTCCATTCCATGCTTCTCCTTGAACTAGCTCGTAGCACATTTCATTCTATTACTTGTGTGTGTGTGTCTCCTTCACTACTAGATTTTAAGTTTCTCAAAAACTAGATCCCATTCATCATTCATCTTTATATCTTTCTGCCTGGTACAGAGTCTAGCACATAGAAATACCCAGAAAATGCTCTTTTAAAATGCATTCGTTCATTCAGCCTGTGTTCACTGAGCAACCTACTATGCATCGGGTATTTGTAGACCCTGGGGATGCTACATTGAGCAGAGGACCTTGGAATTCTCATGAAGCTTATCTTCTGGCTGGGGTAAGGCAGCAGTAAACAAATGAATAGATGATAACAGCTAATTTAAGGGAAATGGAGAAAAAGCAGCGCAAAGGGCGAGTGATGGAGATGGTGAGGAGGGATGGAGCTAGTAATGAGGTGACAGTTGAGCACATGAAGGAGAGTGGCATGGGGGCTTTCGGGGGAAGAGCAGTGCAGGCAGGAGACCCAGCAGGTGCAGAACTCCTGAGGAGCACCCAAGGGCCTCTGGGGCCCCTGAGCTGGTGGAGTGGGGACTCAAGAGGTCTGTTGAGATGTGGGTGGTGGCTCATGCAGGGTATTTGTGGGTGAAGAGTTGGGATTTTGTTTCATGTGTGGTAAGTCATTTGAGGTGGAGGATGTGAGCAGATTTATATTTTGAAAGATTCATGACTGTGGCTGCAGTCTAGAGAGCAGGGAAGTAGGATTTGAAGCAGGAGGACTGAATAGGTTGCCACTGTGGAAGTCCAGGTGGTTGAATTGATTCATGTAATGTTTGTTCAGTGAATGAATTTTGGGTGGGTGATGGGAAGTCCTGGCTTCTGTTGCATTTAGAGCTGCCCATCTTTTGTTGGGGTAAGACATTTTCCTGAAAGGAGTAGTGTAAGTCATTTGGGGATTGGGGAACAGATTGTATAAAATTCATTAAATATTGCAGGATATGTTGGTCCATTAGTGGTGGAAATTGTTGTAGAAAAAAAGTAAAGGAGCCCTTGGTCAGTTGGGTTGTGGGGTGGAGTTGAAAGAGCTTGGTGGTAGAGTTGTTTGGGGGATAGGGTAGAACATTCTTTTATCAACACTTGGCAGAGACATAGTGAGGCTGGTGATGTGGAAATGGTCACTGAGTGGATTCTTTGAAAACTGAGCCCATGCCAAAGGGAAGGGACTAGAGAAGGGAAGGGTGGGCAGATCCGGCTTAGGGCCTTCCATGCGTCTGTATTTAGGACTGTTCCTTTCTGATCTGGCAGGAAGGAACAAGTATAGTCTTCTGTATGGTTTTTCTGAGATTATATTCTGATAGTACTGGAATGGATTTTTAGATGTTTACTGGCCTTGTATATTCTATGTTCAGAGATTACTTGGGTAAGAACTTATTTTTTTGTTATTTAAAAAAATTTTTTAATTGTCGATTGATCTTGTATTTTATTTATTTGGTTGTTTGTTTATTATACTGAGGATGGAACACAGGTCCTCACACATGCCAGGCAAGCACTCTATCACTGAGCCATAACTCAAGCCCATTTTGTTGTCATTTTAAAGTTTTATTTAATTATTTTTTTTATTTGGTGCTAGGGATTGAGCCCAGGGCCTTGCACATGCTAAGCATGTACTTTACCACTGAGCTATACCCCCAACCTTAGTTAATATTTTTATTTCCCATGAAGGCTTGGTTTTAGAGGCCTTGTCTGTTAGATAGATTTCTGACAACATAAAACCATATTTTAACCTCTGATAAAGGATCTGGTTTGGATGGCCTTATCTGTTAGGTGGGTTTCTGCCAACATAAAAAACCCTATAGCATTTTCCTCTCTTCTGTGACTGGAATCTCATTCCCAAGGACAGAATCTTTGAGTTGATTGCAACTGCTTCTGTCAGATGCTAATTTGATTGTTTTGGGTTGTGTTTTATTTAACAGACTAGACTCTCCACTAACATTTATCTTTCATTCTACCCTATTTTAATTCCATCAGTGCTTCTTTTCACATTGAGTTGATTGAATCAAAGTACTTACTCATTCTTCTTCTAATCCCCAAGGAACTTTATGAGCCCAGATACTGTCAACATATTTCCATTGTTTTATATCTTGATGGTTATGATTAAGTAAAGTTCTTAAAAGCACTTACTGATGTAGAGCATTTGATGTGAAGCAGGTCTTTTCAGGTTCCTGTTCAATAGTTTGTTTTGTAACTTTCAGGAGAACCTTTTCTTAACGTCATTTCACTTTCTTATAAATTATACTGTAGTTGACCAGAAGGCTAGTCTGTAATGGAACTTTGGGGCATCTTCACGTTTAGTTACCAAGAATTATTAGACACTATGTGCTAGGGAGGCACCATCGAGCAGAACATTTGCATATTTGCATCAAGG
Organism: Marmota marmota marmota; assembly: GCF_001458135.2. Lineage (NCBI taxonomy): Eukaryota > Metazoa > Chordata > Mammalia > Rodentia > Sciuridae > Marmota > Marmota marmota. Next base: position 4,734,177 of record NW_026000000.1, read on the forward strand.
TTATGTCCTGGGGAATTTTGTTTGCTCTCACAGTAACATCTCAGCTTTTCCAAGTGTGTGGTTCATGCTGTCTCCAAGTATAAAACGGATGAGAACAAAATTTTCTCATGTTACTGTAGCTTTTTTGGATAACTGCCATTATTTAATTGGCTGTCATATTCTTCTCTAGCAATAAAGCAAGGAGGAACTCAAGCATTGTCTCTGCCCCGACACGTGTTGCTGTACCTCCTCTGCTCACTCAGTCTCTTTTATTCTGTTCCTTTTCATCTGTGTTGTCAAAAAACATTTTCATCCTATTCAAGAGACAAGTTCCAAAGTAGCTGATGTTGTAGTAACAATATTTTTTTTACATTCATTGTGACATTTGGTTCAGTCAATCCTTAAAATTAGTAGTGTTACGCTCACCTCTCAGAGAAAGTAACCAAGAAGAAGCTGTTGGCTTGCCCCCATCTCACAGCAGCCTACATTGGAGAATGAAGACTTCAGTCTGAACCCAGTCTGGAAATCCTGGCATAGTAAGCTGTTATATTAATGTATAATAATCCTGGCATAACAATCTTTGTCCTCTGAAAGTGTGTTTTCTTAGCGGGTACAGTGGCACAGATTTCATGTGCATAGGACAAATAGAATAAAACAGAGCAGTTCAGTTTCTTGGTTATAAGGTTTATGTGTTATGTACCATTCAGAAGACACGTGCATGTGCCCCAGAATGGACCAACCAGCCTTGATAGCTGTCACATCTTGCTGCTCCCCAAATATTGTAGAAAATATTCTTAGCTTGCTCCTAGCTGACTGCTGCCATGCTGTCACCTCCCAGGTATGGCATGGCTCCTACTACCTCCAGTCTGGGAAATCCCATTCCTGTTTCTCCACTGGACAGACACATCCAGTTTCATTCTTTCTGTTTCTATTAAATTTTCTCTCCTTCCTTTTATTCTGGCCCATCCTCTCTCTGGGTTCTGAGTCTGGGCTAAGATCCTTTCTCTCCTTTCCTGGAGGCCTTGCATAGTCTCCTCTCTTCTCCCCTCTTTTCTGAGGGACATTTGGGGGAGGAATTCCCTAGGGGCTGGATGGCCCATTTAGTACCAGGTTGTTCCTTGCTTCTCGCTCTCACCTTAGGTGACTGGTGGTCTCATCTGCTGCCACTTTTTCTGTTTTTTTTTTTTACCATTTTAGGTCGCATGACCTAAATACTAGTCTGAGCCCTAGAAATTGGAGGGAAATTGGATTCATCCTGGACAGCCTCTAAATTCATTAATCCCAGCAATTTGGCTTTTAAGGTACCTTAAGCATTTTAAGAGGCTTTTTTTTTAAACAGGATAAAATGGAGAGTAAAACAACGTAGAGAGAGAGAGAGATACAAAAAGTGACAGCTTTCATGAGTTAATTTTTATTTATAGTACTAAAGAAAACTGAAGTAATGCATCTTGCTTGTAGGCAGGTTAGAAGATAATGGTAAATGGTACTGTTCAAATGTGTCCTCCAAAAGCTCACACGTTGGGAGCTCAATGTCCAAATACATGTTAATGGTATTGGGAGGTGGTGCCTTTGGGGATTAATTAGGATTAGATGAGATCCTGAGCATGAGGCCCCCATCATCTTTAGCATCTTCATAAGAAGAGGAAGAGACGCCCAAGCTAGCATACTTGCTGTTCCACCCTGTGGTGCCTTCACCATGTTATGGTGCAGCAAGAAAGCCCTCACCCGAGGCCAGCACCTTACTCTTTCAAAATTCCCGGCCTCCAGAACCATGTGCCAAATGAACTTCATTTCTCTACGAATTACCTGATCTCAGGTATATATTGTTTGTTTTATATCCACAATAAAAAAATGAACTAAGACAATAAATATATAGAAAAAAGTCATAATCTTACCAGAGATAAATAATGCTAATTTGGGGGTTCATATCCTCTTTATTAATCTTTTTCTCTATGTGCTCTTAAATGTGTATTTTTGAGTGGTTATATTTTTGCCTTGTATTTTATACCATGCCTAAGTGTTCTCTTTTAGCATCAGAGATGTCTAATCATAATCTGATTTTTTTTTCTTTATCCCTCCCCAGGGACACTTTACCACTGAGCTACATCCACAGCCCTTTATATTTTTTATTTTGAGATGGGATCTCACTAAGTTGCAGAGGCTGGACTTGAACTTAACGATCCTCTGCCTAAGCTCCTGAGTAGCTGGGGTTATAGGTGTGTGCCACTGTGCCCGGTGATGATTTGATTTAGAAATCACTACATCTGTCTTCCACCCCACTCTTCAGACCATGACAGGGGTGGTTATGGAGGCTCATCCTTGATTTAGATCCTGTCACCTACCTGCTGGGTGACTTTGGTCAAGCTTCTTACCTGATATAGTAGCATTGTTTCCTCACCTACTACCTGAGTAATGGTTTCTGTCTCAAACCTTTTAGGAGGACTGAGTATAAAGTATGTAGAGAGCATTTCACAAAGTACTTGGCGTCCTCTTGGTGCCCAGGCCTGCCCTATCCCGTTCTTAGTAAAGATCCTCGCTGTTCTCCCTGGTTCTCAGTCCAGTGTCCTATTTTGTCGTCTTTTCTGGATAATCTCTTCCACCACATCTGTCTGTCTCACCAGTTCTGTTCCTGCCATAGATCTAACCATCTTCTCTGACCCTTGTCTGTCATGAAGCCTCTTACTGGTCTTTATTGCTCTTAAGTCACTTTGCAACTTGGCCAACAGAGTGTGTTACTCTAAGACTAACTCATGGGACTCTTTTTCTACCTCATGTAATTTTTAAAAAATTTTAGTTACACATGACAGTGGAATGTGTTTTGGCAGAATATACATACATAGAGTATAACCTATTCTATTTAGGTCACCACTCTTGTGGTCGTACATGATGTGAGTTACCCTGGTCGTGTATACAAATACAAAGCTAGGAAAGTTATGACCAATTAATTTCCTAGACCCCTCCCATGCCCTTCCCTTGGTTTCCCTTTGTCTAATCCACTTCTATTCTTCTCTTCCCCACCCTCCCTTGTTCTGGGTTAACATCCACAAATCAGAGAGACCATTCGGCCTTTGGTTTTTTGGGATTGGCTTATTTCACTTAGCATGATATTCTCCAGTTCCATCCACTTACTAGCAAATGCCATAATTTCATTCTTCTTTATGGCTGAGTAATAATAGTTCATTGTGTGTATATATACCACATTTTATTTCTCTGTTCATCTGTTGAAGGACACCTAAGTTGGTTTCATAGCTTAGCTTATTGTGAATTGAGCTGCTATAAACATGGATGTGGCTACATTATTGTAATATGCTGTGTTTAAGTCCTTTGGGTATAGACCGAGGAGAGGGATAACTGGGTCAAATGGTGGTTCCATTCCAAGTTTTCTAAGGAATCTCCATACTGCTTTCTACCACCTCATATAGTTTTAAAGCCTTTGTCCTCATAGTGACCCAGTGGGTCCGGTCCCACCAGACCCAGTGGTTTCTTCTCCACCCTGTCTCCTCTTGGTCTTTGCCCCTCCAACCTCTTGCTGGTCAGCAAACACTTATATTTGCTAGGCTCTGGAATCTTTTCCCACAGATATCTTCAAGGTTAACTCCAACAGAAGGAGACCTTCTCTGACTAACGTAATCCCAAATTGTTACCTTCCTTTCCAGTGACCCTGTCACTTATTTTACCATTTAGCACATATCCAACATGCTCTGCATTTTACATATTTACTTGCTTATTGTCTACCCCACTACTGTAACAAAGCACTGTGAGGCAGGTTTTTCCACTCTGTTTACTGCTGGATTCCCAGTGCCTAGAACACAAGCCAGTACAGGCATATTCACCATAGGAATGAATAAATAGGGATAGCTGGTAGCATTTATCACATGTTGCATATGCTAGTAACTGTGCCTAGATTTCAATCAATGTTAGCTACTGCTGGTGATGTTTGTGGTTATTATATCTTTAGAAGTTTGTTATGATAGCATGTTACTCATTACTCCAGACCAAGAACAAACAGTAATTGTTCAGTTCCACTAGCTGTGACTGGACAAGCCCCTAAGGTAGCAATTCAGGGTGAGTAAGTTTTGATGAAAGAAAGAAATGAGGAAAGATCTGAGTATACATATACATTGCATCATTTACATATGAATCTACATATTTACATTTTGAATTTATAATACCTACGTTTATGCGTACATATATGTATGCATACATAGATATTTTGTTGATAACCTAAAATACCAACAAAGGAATGCGACTTTTTCATTTCGTATGGTTTTATATAGGAGTTTCTGGATGATACGTCTCACCTGTCTCAAGTAGATCATCTTGATCTTTTATTTCATCTTATAATATTTTTCTTTACATTCTGTTATATTCTATATATGACCCTGGAAATAATATTTTTGTAAAGCCAGATAGAGCAGGGGCAATTTTATAATATGATCCTTTCTTTGCAAATTACCCACATCAGTATGGATTATTACCTGAGCTTAGTTAGCCCTTGAATTATGTTGCAGATAGTGTATAGAGTGCATAGGAACAAAAAATCTTAGCTGTAACCTCCTTTTTGAGCAGTTGATGGAAAGTCTAGAGACCTGGGTTTTCTGGTTACTCTTTCATTGACTGCCTATGGCCAGGTTAGTACTTAAACACGTAATACTTTAATTTCCTCTTCTGTAAAATGGGATAATAATACATGCTAAACAGGAATATGATTAGGATAATATCAAAGATGTAAAATTGCTTTGAGTTGGGTGTTTTAAAGGCAAAAGAGCACTGTGCATGTACAGGCATATTCTGGTCTAGAAGCTCGGGTGTGTCTCTTTTCCTTAGGCATAAATGGTCATTGCCCTCTAAGTTCCTGAGAAATATTAAATGAGTTCTAAATCTCCCAGGAGAGCATTTATTTTTCTTGTTTGTTCTTCAGCATTTAGCCTTGCCCTTTCATTTGTTTGACTAGCCTTTCCCCTGCCAGAGTACTGAACTCCAAGCACTGGGGATTTATGCTCTTCCCTCTGGAGCTGTGGGGAGTGCCCAAGTTGTGATGGTGGAGTGCCCACTTGGGGCATTCAGGATGCAGGAGTGTAAGGGAGAAAGATGGCAGGATGCATAGTCCCCAGGGGTTGACAGGCCTTGTTGGATGAATGGAGCCATCTTAACAAATGTTTTAAATTAAGTCAAAGATGTGGGGTAAAGGGATAGTGAGCATCAAGGGCGAGGAATTTTGACAGCTCACTGGAAGACTTCGTAGGACAAACATTTGTAGAAAAAAAAAAAGGACTTTCAGAGGGAGTCAGAAGTAAAACTACAAAGCACAGAAGGATATTGTTGTGCTGGTTTCACAGATTCCAGTAACAGTCTCACTGGGAATAAAAGATGAGTAAGGCCCAGCTCTCTCTGAGGCCTGCCTCTAATAGAGGGGTGAGAAGTGGTCTCTGTCAGTAGAGGTGATGGCAGTCTCACTATTAAAAGTACAGCTAACCCTCCAAATTCATGGATTCTGCCAACCTTGGATCAAAAAAAAAAGAATACTCTGGGGAAAAAAATTACATCTGTACTGAACAAGCATAGACCTGTTTTTTCTTGTCCTTATTACCTAAACAATGTGGCAGAGCAGCGACTTACATAGCATTTACGTTGTATTGAGTAGTATAAGCCATCGAGATGATTTAAAATATAGGAGAGGATGTGTGTGTGTTATGTAAGGGACTTGAGCATCATGGGTTTTGGTATCCTGGGACCTCCTCTCAAGTGTGCCACAGGGCAACTGTACCATAAAATAGAAACGAAGTTCTGAAGTAGTTGGTAGGGGTGGTGTGGCTCTGTCCAGATGGAGACTCTGGAATGCTTGAGGTGAACAGATAGTAATAAACAGAGTAGTGGGAGAGGCCAGGGAAAGAGATTGGTAGGCAAACATGCCTTTTCTTGCCCAAGCAGGAGGATTTCTGTCTGAAAGATAAGACAGAGGAAGTGGCTCAGAGTCATTGAAGGGAGTTGAAAGGCACTGTGAGGGGAGTTTGGAAGAGCTAAAACCTGGGAGTTGATAGCAGTTGTCATAATCCAGGGAAACAAGGAGGTTAGTAGCAAAGAATTAAAGGGAAGAAAACAGATTTAAAAACCTCTTTGGAGTTAGCTCAGATTTCAGAATGTGGAAATTGAGGAGTGGGGAAAGGTTTTTCTTTACATTCTGTTATATTCTATATGTAACCCAAATTTAATAACCAATATAATTATTAAATTTGGACTGTGAAGAAATGAAAACAGAAAAATGAGATAGAGGAAGCAGGGGACTACATGAGAGTAGGCAGTCTGTGGACGAAATGTCCACACCAGGCAGAGTGAGACTGTGTTCCAGGAAGAAGGCAGAAGATGGAGTCCAGACCGAGAACTACCAGGCCAGAGATCCTGTCTAAGGCAGAGGGAATTTGCAAGGTGTGATCAGAGAGTATCAAGGGCTAAAGCAGAAGTCTGGAGAAAGATGGGAAGAGCAGAGGGAGGCAGAGGTCGAGAGAGGCCAGGCAGATCCAGGGCCTTGTGAAGGGTTAGGAGTTTATTCAAGGTATAATTGGTAACCTTTGGGGAGCTTAGAGGACATACTCTGTAGAATATTTTTTAAAAGATGATTATGAATGCTCTATGCAGAGTAGACTTTTGGGAGGTGTCTGTTCAGGCTGCTGTAACAAAATACAGTAGTCTGGGTGGCAAATACAACTTCAGTTTATTTCTCACACTTCTGGAGAGTGGGAGTCCAAGATCAAGGCATAAGCTGCTTAGTGTGTGATGAGAGTCCCATTCCTGGCTACTGATGGCTCCTTCCCACTGTGTCCATGCATAATGGAAGGAGATTAGCTAGCTCTCTGCAGTGTCCTTTATAAGGGCACTAATCCCATTCTGAGGCTCTGCCTTGGTGATCAGATTTCAATATAGGAATTTGTGGGGTCCATGGATATTCAGACCATAGCCTGGAAGTGAGAATGGCATTCAGGACAATGGGTGGAAAGAAGTGCCATGTGTGGAAGTTCTGGTGAGATAGAAGGTTGGAAACCGGATGACATCAGAAAGACAGATTAAATACATGGGGTGTGGCCATAGGCTGTAAACTGTAATGAAAAGTGGACACCTGAAATTTTGCATATCTGTGTGACCTATTAGAATTTTTTCAGTGCTTTAATAACCAATATATTATTAAGTTATTATGAAAACATTTATTTTGTAGAGTTCTGGGCAGTATGAAATATGACATAAAACTTATTAAAAATTTGAGTTGAGTAACTTTTATATTTTATTATTTGTTTTAATTAGTTATACATGAAAGTAGACTGCACTTCAATACATCATATATAATGGAGTATAATTTCTCATTCCTCTGATTATACATGATGTAGAATCCCACTGGTCATATAGTTATATATGTACATAGGGTAATAATGTCTGATTCATTCTACTATCCTTCCTACCCACATACCTGCTCCCCCCCCCCATCTCCCTCTACCTAATCTAAAGTAACTCTGTTCTTCCCTAGCCACCCCCATTGTGAATTAACATCCACATATCAGAGAAAACAATTGGCCTTTGGTTTGGGGGCATTGGCTTATTTCACTTACCATGATAGTCTCCAGCTCCATCTATTTACTAGCAAATGCCATAATTTTATTCTTCTTTAAGGCTAAGTAATATTCCATTGTGTGTGTGTGTGTGTGTGTGTGTGTATAAACATATCACATTTTTTAAATCCACTCATCTGTTCAAGGGCACCTAGGTTGGTTCCATAGTTTAGCTATTGTCAGTTGAGCTGCTATAAACATTGATGTGGCTGTATCACTGTAATATGCTGATTTTAAGTCTTTTGGGTATAAACCAAGAAATGGGACAGCTGGGTCAAATGGTGGTTCCATTCCAAGTTTTCTGAGGAATTTCCGTACCACTTTCCATAATGGTTGCACCAGTTTGCATTCCTACCAGCAATGTATGAGTGTACCTTTTCCCCCACATCCTTGCCAACATTTATTATTGTTTGTATTCTTGATAATTGCCATTCTGCCTGGGGTGTGATGAAATCTAAGAGTAGTTTAGAGTTGAGTTGCATCTCTCTAATTGTTAAAGATGTTGAACATTTTTTCATATATGTGTTGATAGATTGTATTTCTTCTGTGAAGTGTCTGTTCAATTCCTTAGCCCATTTATTGATTGGGTTATTTTTTGTTTGTTTATTTATTTTGTGTTTTTTGATATCTTTATATATCCTGGAGATTAATGCTATATCTGAGATGCATGTGGTAAAGATTTTCTCCCATTCTGTAGGCTCTCTCTTACATTATTGTTTCCTTTTCTGAGAAGAAGCTTTTTAGTTTGAATCCATCCCATTTAATGATGATTTTACTTCTTGTGCTTTAGGGGTCTTGTGCTTTAAATAATTCAGATCCTAGGCTGACCTGATGAATATTTGGACCTACTTTTTCTTCTAGTACACACAAGGTCTCTGTTCTAGTGCCTAAATCTTTGATCTTCTTTGAGTTGATTTTTGTGTAGGGTGAGAAATAGGGGTTTAACTTCATTTTGTTGCATGTGGATTTTCAATTTTCCCAGCATCATTTATTGAACCGGCTGTCTTTTCTCCAGTGAATGTTTTGATCATCTCAATAGATGCAGAAAAAGTACTTGACAAAACATAGCATCCCTTCATGTTCAAAACACTAGAAAAACTAGGGATAGTAGGAACATACCTCAACATCATAAAAGGTATATATGCTAAGCCCAAGGTCAACATCATTCTAAATGGAGAAAAATTGGAAGCATTCCCTCTAAAAACGGGAACAAGACAGGGATGCCCTCTTTCACCACTTCTATTTAACATCGTCCTTGAAACTCTAGCCAGAACAATTAGGCAGGAAAAAGAAAAAGGGGTACGAATAGGAAAAGAACTCAAACTGTCACTATTTGCCAATGACATGATTCTATATTTAGAACAGCCAAAAAATTTCACCAGAAACTTCTAAAACTCATAAATGAATTCAGCCAAATAGCAGGTTATAAAATCAACACCCATAAATCAAACATGTTCCTATATATTAGTGACAAATCTACTAAAAGAGAAATTAGGAAAACAACCCCATTCACAGTAGCTTCAAAAAAAAAAAAAAATACATGGGAATCAATTTAACAAAAGAAGTGAAAGACCTCTACAATGAAAACTATAGTACACTAAGAAAGAAATTGAAGAAGACCTTAGAAGATGGAAAGACCTCCCATGCTCCTATAAAGGGAGAATTAATAGTCAAAATGGCCATACTGTCAAAAGCACTATACAGATTTAATGCAATTCCAATTAAAATCCCAATGACATTTTTCATTTAAGTAGAAAAAGCAATCATGAAATTTATTTGGAAAAATAAAAGACCCCAAATAGCTAAAGCAATCCTTAGCAAGAAAAGGGAAGCCAGGAGGCATCGCTATATCAGACCTCAAACTATACTACAGAGCCATAGTAACAAAAAACGGCATGGTAATTGTCACCAAAACAGACTCGTAGACCAGTGATACAAAATAGAAGACACAGAAACAAACCCACATAAGTACAGTTATCTCATACCAGAAAAAAAAACACCAAAAATATTCACTGGAGTTAAGTAACTTTTGAAATGTAAACAAAATGTGATAGTATGTTAACTTGCCTATTAGTACTCAACAGTGGAATTTGTTACCTAATGTGAAACAATTTTGTCTAAATGTTATTGTGTTATGTACTATATCTACATTTCACTTCAGACTCTAAACCTCAGTTTTCCCATCTGTAAAATAAGGGCCATAGCCACACATTGCTGGGTGTTGTAGGAAGTAAATGGCAGAGAGCTAGACATGTAAGAGCAATTTGGCAAAACAGTTGGTACTGTTCCTATCACCCCTGATATCTTACTAATTTTATTTGGTAGTGTGGTAGTTAGAAAAATGAAATTATTTTATTCAGAGCCAACTTTTTAAGAAAAATGTTGAAGAAATTACAGATGATGAGTATTCTGATAACTATTCTCGGTTGTTTTTCATAGCCTTTCCATTTATTTCTAACCCACTTCTCTGGCGGTGTCCTTTTTCTCCTTTTGCTGATGAGGAAACTAGTTTTCAAGGAACTTCATTGAGATGGTCAAGGTCACCAAATGAACTAGCCTCCAACTAAAGATACTGCTCAGCTTGTGTTGTTGTGTTTCACATGCTGGAGCCACTCAGCAGGGACCTGAGTTACACACTGGTCTTGAGGACTGCACCAGAGACAGGTGTCTCCTTGACTCTATATCAGGGTTCATGTGCTCTCCCTTGTTTATTTGCCTCTTAGCTCCACTGCTGTGTGCCAGGTCCTGTTTCTGAAAGCCAATAGCTTCATAAAGAGCCAGAAAAAAATGTCTAATTGGAGAAATGGATTAGAAATAATGGAAAGTCTATGAAATAGTACCAGGGAATGGGTACTAGAATACTCATTACCTATAATTTCTTTAAAAGGTTTTTTTCTTATTAGAAAATATAAGAATTTGGGTAAATGAAATAATTTTATTTAAAGTCAATTATGACACTATCAAAACTTTTTTTCAATTGAGGTATTTCTTCAGGGATCATATTATTAGCAAATAGTCAGATCTCTCCAATACGCCCAGAGTTGTGTATGTCTTCCTATTGTGGATTAGTTGAAAGAGACATTGTGGGAAATAAAAGAACTTTCCAGTATTTTAATTGTACTTTGTATTATAATATAAAGTATATATAATATAAATTGTACTTTATATTATAATATAAAGTACTTTATATTATATTTTAATTGTACTTTATATTAATTGTACTCTATTAATTTCTTTCATTAACCATTTTTTAAAAATTTTAGACTATCATAGCAAATGCCAAAAATGTTATAGTCGTGCTGTTTTAAGCCTAGATTTGGCAAAATGTAATCTACTTCGAGCATGTTTTTCTTTTCTAGATAAGGGGTATTAAAAAGCATAAAAGGGAGCTAGTGGGTGAAGCTCAGTAGTGGAGCACTTGCCAAGCATTCAGTAGGCCCTGAGCTCAATCGCCAGCACCTCAAAAAAAAAAAAAAAAAAAAAAGTTTAATAATAAGTCACCTGTATAACCCACTGTTCTAGCAAGTCTCAAAAATGATCTACAGAATATGAACAACTTTCATTCATATTTCCTTATAATCAAATTTAACAGATGATGTTTTTCTTTTCTCAGAAAAAAAATAATAGTGAACCTTATGCTTAAATATTTAAGAAAAAATAGGTAATATGTCCAAATACAGCTCTTTGAGATGCTAATTATTGCTGAGTATGAGCACACAGGACACGTGGCAGGAGGGGTACATCCCATCTGGGAAGAGAGAACCAGGGGATTTTGAGGATGACACCATGCATCTTCTTATTGGTATTGGATTAATCTCTTAATATCTAATTAACGTTTCTTTTGTGGTTCTTTTTCTTTTCTTTTTTGTAACACCTGTGAGCTTTTAAACCTTTAAGTAACTAAGAAATCCAAATGTGTGAAATTCTTTGATTAAGGAAGCAAATGCCCAGAAGTGTATACAGTTCTTTGAAATACTGTTGTGCTCTGCTTTTTAACTTTGGTGGCAGGAGATCCTTGTTTAACATTACACACTGAAGACATTCTAAGCTTAATTTCAAAAAGATTAAGTAAATACCAAAGATCAGAAAATTCTTAACAACCACTTTGAACTTGTCACCTTATTATTAACATTGATAAATTCACATGAATAACTTCATTCCATTTTTTTAAACTTTGAGTCAAATAGGAAATGTAACTGAACATGCATTGTTTTTAGTTAATTTTTTTAAAAAAATGAGTTGCCTTTTCTACTCCTTTATCACTTTTTTCATACGTACGCCTCATTGTCAAGATAACTGAAATCACTTCAGGCTACTCATATGACTCAAGTTTGGATTTGGAAATAGATGTTGAAGTGAGTGCGGTTATCTTTTGTGTGCAGTGAAATAATCGGGCAAAATGATTTTAAGATAGTGTTGTTTGCCAAAAGCAGTAATTTTATTTCTCTTCCTCTAAAGACTTCCAACAGGTCTAGTGTTGATATTTTCTCTCAGGTGTTTCTCATATAGATCAGGTGAAATTGCAAATAATTTATGTTTGAGAGAGCATTTTCTTTTTAAGAAAGACAGCTGTTAGAGTTCACCACAGCACAATTCACTTTCGTTTTTATTCTGTGGTATTCTGGACATCATTTATAGACAGGCATTTTTCTTTAGTTTTGTCTCACTATTCAATTATGTTTGTGCTTTTCTTTATACTTGAAATTAGAGGCACATGCCTTTCCAAGACAACTGTGTGCTGAATAAGTTCTTGTCTTCTTCACCAAGAGAAATAAGCAAAGACATCTTCTGTGGCAGATGTTTCTGACCGAGTTTATAAAATGTAGATAAGGAGACAAAATATCCAGATTATAGTGATAAAACCCAACTGACTCTGTGTGTATAAATGAAATGCTACCACAGTTGCGTATTTTTTAAAATTAATTTTTAACCATACAAATAACTTTATCATTTCATTCCTCTTGTTAAAACAAAAAGTATGAATGAGATAAATTCTTCTGTAGCTACCACACTTTGGTAGGCATGTCATCCTGCATAAAAACTGCTACACTGCATAACTATAGAATGACTCAATGTTCAGTTCCAAGAGGAAAGCCTATCCACTGTTTCTAAGTGTTTCATGTTATTTGACTCAGGTTGCTCTAGGCCAAGGAAAACTTGAATCCCCAGGGTTGAGGAAGAGGAGATTCAGAGGACATGGTTCTGACCTGTGGTAGAATAGGAGGAAGGTAGAGCAGGAATATTCTTGTCCAAGGAGACACTTAAGATTATTCTGCTGAGGTTAAGTCATACAAACTTAGGTGGAATTTGATATTAGGAGAAGTTATCACATCCAGTATACATGTTCACATGTGTACATCAAATAATTTCATTAGAGCCACTGATAAAAACTTTTTCAAATTCTTGCTTAGAGTTTTATTCATCAATATGGCTATTTGTTTGGTAGCTACTATTTATACCTACTATGTAGTAGGAATTTTCCATGCCTTATTTTTAAGGCTATTATCCCTACTTTACTGATGAGAAAATTGAGACTCAAAGAAGTAAATAGTCTATTCTGAGGCCCCATAGTGATTGGAAAGTGGAGTGGGGGTTGGATTCTGTCTTCCACATGGGTTCTTCAACTTGACACTGTGTTGCCTAAGAAAATTGGTTTCTTGTATGTACATGTATAATTGCTTAATGTCTTTTAACTCATTGAATGGCATAAAAATTTTAAATTCTCATTCTAATGTCATTCTGATTTTCTGGGCATCATCCCTTTTTTGACAGAGAAGATACTTTATGCTTAACCAGAGGTACTGAGTAGACTCAACTCACCCATCATTTGAATGACAACTCAGGTTTAAAGCTTCATGAATCCTAATTAATAGCAGCATAGTGCAGTTTGAATTCTTTTTGACCAACTAGTGTATGTGTGTGTGTTTGTGTTTGTGTGTGTGTGTGTGTATTGGGGTGGAACCCAGGACCTCATGCAAGCTAGGCAAGTACTGAGCTACGCCCTTAGCACCAGTTAATTTTTTTTTTTTTTTAACACAACACATAATGCTCCAAATCCTCAAGTTACAACATTCTGTTATCAAGTTCTCAAGTACTTTTTTGGGGTTTGTTTTGTTGGGTCATTAAAAATTTTAAATGAACCTGCAGAATTTCTTGACTGAGAATCTGCCCTGTTTTTCCCTTTTTCTAGGTCTATTATTAGCAGAAGATTTTTCTGCATAGTTGGCACGCTGTACCTGTATCGGTGTATTACAATGTATGTAACTACACTCCCAGTACCCGGTATGCATTTCAACTGTTCTCCGAAGGTAAACTATTCCTCACTGTAATTTCCCTTTTTGTTTGTTTCTGGTCTTGCCAGGGGCCCCTCTGCCTAAGGCTGAATGTAAGCATTTCTTCAGAATACAGTCAAGTCCCTCCACCCTCTTCTGGGAAAGACTCTAAGCAATAGGGCCAGGCAGCCACACCCTTCTCAGCACTTCCAGTCCCGCCAGTGCCTCCCAGCTGGGGAAATTTGTGGTCTAGTTAGTGTGCTGGAAGCAGTTGAGCTTTGCGTGTGGGTGTAGCTCTTTGGTTTCCTGCCACACTTTTAAAATATCATTCACTCCCTTGACACAGATCCAGAGGCTTTTGTATGCTTCCTCCCTCTCTTAGATAGAAAGCTCAGTTCCAAATGATATTCTTTTCTGCTTCTTTCTATTAATCCCTACCGCAGAGCAAGCAAGAGAATTATTCCTATCCCCTAGAAGCCCTCTACTAATTCACATAAGGTCACTGTTCTCTGGAAGTACATATGGCCTTGTATCTACAAGCTCTCTGGTAACATAAAAGTTTTAAAGAATTTTTCTCCTCTTATATCATCTCTGCCTTTCTGCTGGGTGCACATAATACTCTTTATACAACTTGGTCTTGGAAGAATTTTTAACTAGGGAGATCATTAGAACTTTATGAGATAAAGAGATTTGATTTTTAAAAATGTTTACCTCCATTAAAGTTCTTTAATGTAGTGAGAAAAGGAAGAAGCTAATTTCTCTCTTGATTTTTGGTGGAAGAAACCACGGACTACTCTACTGTGTTTGAGGTCATTTCTTTGCATTGCACCTGGTCTGGAGAAACAGCCAGGTGCTTTTGGTCCCTTTCTACTTCTGTTCCTTCTAAAAGAGACCTTGTCTTGAAAGGGGGATAGCCATTTCACTTTAGATTTTTAAAGAGGCTTCTTTATTGTGTGAAATTTTGGAGTGTTTTAGTTAGTTCGCGCCCTGTGGTCCACCTTTATTTCTAGACTCACATATATGCCTGCAGAGGTGACTCGCTGTTTCTTTCTTGCCTTTTTTACACTTTTTTTGCTACATAGTACTTCCTGAATTCTGGAGACACTGTCCTGGAGATGAATGTTGTCAACATTGCTTCTTCTCCACAGGGCAGCCCTTCCTCCCCGTGCTCCCCTTGTGCTCTTTCCTCGGCCTTCCCAAGAAGCCAGCCTTGCACCTTTTTTATCCTCTCTGAAAGCAATGACTTGCAGCATCCAGGCAGGGTACAGGAAGTATCTTGTTATCAGTGAGAGGATATGGACTCTTGCTGGGGCTCGATAAGCAGCATGTTCTCAGTATAAGCTGACAATTTAGGCCATTGACCAGCTCCTGAAGAGAGTCTGTGCATTGGAACAGTTTGCTGTAAAGGGATAGGTGGATTCCGAGTAAGCCCACATAGAAGGTGGATTCAGCTCTAAGAGGCTGTGATGTCTCTCCTCTGGGTCTAGCCTGTGTCTTCAGGACCTCTGCAGTTCTACCCAGTTGCTAGCAGACCCACACTAGGGAGTTGGATGGCCACTCAGAGGCCAGTTGAGTCCTCAGCCTATCTAACCACAGTCCTGTGGCCAACAATAGCTTCTGGGTTTTCCTGGTAAAGACAGAGATAACAGCAGGAACTGCTGCACACTCACCAAACTCAAATGTGTCACCCATTTGCCATGTTGCCAGAAATCCCAAACAGGGCCATGATTCTGTGACAGTCTTCTGGAAACTGGAATTCAAAAATAAACAGGAAAGGGTGAAATAGTAGCATACCCCTCAGCAAAAAGTAGTAGTAATTAAAACAATTAAATCTAATTACTACTTCTATAGAATAAGACACTTACACTTTCAGATGTGTCTAAAGTAGAGAGACTAGTCTAAGAAAGTTCTATACACCCAGCACCCAGTTTCGTTAATAATCGAGATGTACTGCATTTGGTTCATCAGTTTGTTCCTTTTTTTTTTCTTTTTGAAGCATTTTAAAGCAAACTCAGACAGTGTCAGTTTATCACTGCATATTTTAGGATGCATCTAAAATCTGTGGACATTTTACTGCATAACCACAATGCTGCTGCTAATTATTTGGTATTGGCAGTTATAAGTCCATGGAATTTCCTGATGGCCTTGAAGGCCTTCTTTTCTTACTAGTTGGTCTGCTTCCATTAGGATCCAAAGTCTTTACCTTCTCTTGCTCTATCTCTTAGCAGTTCTTTCTCTTTTTTCCCCCCGCCAATGACTTGTCGAGATTAGATCATTGGCCCTATAGAACAGCCCACAATCATGTTCTGGATTAGTCTGTCTGTTTCTTTCTGGTGTCAGGAAATTTGTTTTCAAACTCCATATTTCCTCTGAATAGAAAGTTGACTTGGGAGACTTAAATGTATTCAGTTTTAACTTTTTTGTTCAGAACACTTCACGGGTACAACAGAAAGATTTCGGAAACTAGACAGAAGTGTTAGAAAAGTCCTTGAAGGTTTGATGCTGCCCCTTGGATGGCAGGTTGAGCTTAAGAAATTCAGTGGTCACTGAAAGGCTAGGTTGCTGCTCTGGGGACCAGTGTCATTAGGGAGAGGAGGTGGTACTAGGGAAACCTTGGAGACCAGCTCTGCCTACTTTAGAGTGATACCAAGCCTAAAGGCTCTGGAATTGAAAGAAACTTAAAGGAAGTCACTTGGGTCCAGTGTTCTTCTTGATGTCAGAACATCGTCATTGCTGCTAAATTCTCCTCAGCCTCTCTCTGCCCAGAGTGGGATCCTCTCACCCCAGTAGCACAAGTTTACCCAGCAGTAGAGGGACCACTGAGGTCAGGGTAAAGGTGGTTTTGCACATCAGTTTGTTAGCTGAGTGGCAGGTCATTTAACTTCTTAGAGTCTCAGTTCCTTAGTGACAAGCAGACCTAATGATGCTATTGGCATCTGTCTTAGGAAGTTGTAGGTGTGAGTGGAGATAGTGTATAGGAGCTCTGTCACTGTAAGGTATTATACAGAAATAAGAGGAGGACTTGGTATTATCATGCTTCAACTCTAGACTCATTCATCCAGTCAAAAGTGGTGTTACAACTTGCTTCAAGTGTCTTTAGGTGCTGGAGTACATGGGGTGAGCAAGGCAAATACAGTCTTTGTGGAAAAGAACCTTAAAATTCACCTGGTTGAGGCTTGTACCTTATAGAATAAATTTTTAAAATATTATAAAAAATCCTCAAGTTAAGCCATTTGCCCTAAGGATGGAAAGAAGAGACAGATTTGAGCAGTATTTAAGAGGTCAAATGTTTATAGATTGATTATATGGAATGAAGATAAAAGGGAAAGATTTCAAAGACTGGGTTTTACCACTAGGATAATTATAAGAGCGGGAGGAAAAGGCAGTTAATGACTTCAGATGAAACACGGAGTGTGAGGTACTTGAGAGATAGCTTAGTGGTGATGACTATGACATTTATTAGTATAGGGAAGTTAAGGAAAAAATCAAGGCTTATAAACAAATATTCATGATTTATCCTGTTCTGGATGATAGTTAAAGCTGTGAGTATGGATGAAAAGGCCCAGAGACAGGATGTAGAAAATACAGTGCTTTAAGAATTAGATATTCCATAGTTTGAGACACCATTTCAGGCTGATCCATTGGGTGGATACTCTTATTTTTAAATCACTAAATTTTTAAGGAGAGAGCTGAGCTTCAGGGTATGACTCTATTTACTCTAGTCCTGTAAACTTGCACGAGGCTCTGCCCTCATTGCCCATGTCAACACACTCAGTGCTTCCTTAGCACTAGTGCTAGTCACTGGGAAATTAGTCTCTTTTTTCGTTTGATAGCAGTGTACTCCTCACTTCACGAAACATAGCAGCTTGAGAAATAATCATTGTGTGATACCAGGAGATTAGGATAAAGAGCAGGCCTCCTATCAAATGCTGCTGCAACAAGGGTAAACCACAACGAAACATGGAAAGGGAAATAGGTGTGTTCAGTTCCGGGATTATGAGTGTGAGGGAAGCGCCTGTCCCATATCCTGGAGTACGTGCAGGATAGGCTTATGCTGGAGCCTGCCAAGCGCTTGAGACCTTGACCCTATGTTAACCTCGTCGTGGTTTTCTCCATCTCCTTGTAACCATTCATGACTCATTGTTTTTAAAAGGCAGAAACATTTGAGAATTCTTTGATTTTCTAAACTCCCTGTAGGTAAGTTTTTATACTAGTTTATCAA
>NW_026000000.1:4752395-4806885 GCF_001458135.2 Marmota marmota marmota
ATATATATATATATATATATATATATATAAAAACAAACACACACACACACACACACACCAGGAATTGAACCCAGGAGTACTGAAATATTGAGCCACATCCCCAGACCTTTTTAAAATGTTTGATTTTGAGATAGGGTCTCTCTGAATAGCTGAGACTGGCTTTGAACTTTGCGATCCTCCTGCCTCGGCTTCCCAAGCTGCTGGGATTATAGGCATGCACTATCACAACCCACAGTTTAGCAATCTTAAAAGAAAAAGCTGTACCTTGGTCCCCAGATACAGAGACAACCTAATGCTAATGGAAGAGAAGAAATACTGACACTGCTTTCCACTCTTGTTTAGTTATTAGATGAGTTAATCTAATAGTGTCTAAGCATTAAGGTAAGGTGTGTGTTGATTGTGTCTAATCTAATAGTGTCTAAGCATTAAGGTAAGGTGTGTCTTGTGACTTCTGTGGTGGCCTTAGATTTGAAAAACTTTGAAAAGAAAGATTACAGCAAAGGCACTTAGCTAGCTGATGCATTAATGTGGCATGGAATTTTCAGTGAAATGATTCTTTTAAACATGAAAGACATGCTTTTTAGTTCCGCCCCCAGCACAGATCCCACTTTTGGACAAGGGTCATGTTTGGATGGCATCTGAGGCTGATTGAAAACTGGAGCAAATGAAATAGCAAAAATACCTTCGTTTTCTTCTCTGCATTGTTAGCTTGTCTCAGTGCACAGATGAGAAAGGTCAGAGTTCCTCCTTCAACTTGCTGCTGAGCTGGGACTTAAGCTGCATAGAAGTCATCACCAGCCTAGTGGTCCCTTATCTGGCACCAGTTTAGTCTCACAAAGTAGTAGACTCTCTGCTGTTTGAGATATATTTTTTAGTTTATTTTATTTTTATTGATATGTTATACTTTTACATAATAGCAGGGTTTGTTGTTACTTATTTATACATGCACACAATAGAACAACATAATTTGGTCAGTTTCTTGTTCCCTAGTACCTTCTATTCTTTAGAATTTTAGGATCTTCTTTACGTCTTTCTTACTTTCTCAGATAGCAGAGTATTCTAAGTGCCCTTCATGCTGACAAACTTTGATAATCTGATAAGCTTCCTGCTGATCTTTTTTTAATATGTATTTTTTAGTTGTAGGTGAACACAATACCTTTATTTTTTTATTTTTATGTGGTACTGAGGATTGAACCCAGTGTCTCACACATAGCAGGCAAACACTCTACCACTGAGCCACAACCTCAGTCCCTTCCTGCAGATCTTAATTAGGACTTCAGAATATGGTTGGTTTCATTACCAAAATTACTTTGATTTCCTGTTGAATTGTGTGGAACTTAAACACTATATTGGATTTTATCTAATAGTCTCTGTATCTCCCAGTTTCTTGTCAGTATAATTTTCCTTTTTGTTCTCATTTTTCCCAGTTTCTTGCGTATAATTTTCAGTAACTGTCCCACCCCCCAATGTTCTTTACTCTCCCTTTTCTCTCGGTGCTACTGTTCTTTTTTTAGAAATAAGAAAGATGGCAGTGTACCAAATCATACATCTATCTATCTGTCTCTCTTGTAAAAATTATATTACCTTAAATAAATTGTTCTTTCATTGTAGATACATTGAAACAATGCAAAAAATAGGGAACTTTTTAAAAAAGCATTCATAGCCTTATTGACTATTAAAATTTCAGTACATTAGTCCTTTATTTATGCATATGCATATTTTCCCTCATAATTCTGACTATGCTGTCTATATATTTATCAGTTCTGCCCCTTGTGTTTAGCATTTAATATATGCATTTTTACATTATGGTTTTTTAAACTTTTTTGTAGTTATAGATAGACAGCATGCCTTTATTTTATTTGTTTATTTTTATGTGGTGCTAAGGATCGAACCCAGTGCCTCACACGTGCTAGGCAAGGGCTCTGCCGCTGAGCGACAGCCCCAGCCCAACATGATGGTTTTTTGACTGAAGGCAAGATAACACTCTCCTAGATTGCAAGGCAAGCACATGGTTGGTATGATTTCCTTTGATAAACAAGCAAGTTGCTTATTTCCTGAACAAACATTTATAGAGAACCTTTCCTATAGTAAATAAGAATATGGGTAATGGAAATTCATAGTTGATTTTTACTGAAGATTTTATAAAGCTTTTGATAAGTTTCTTTATTAGAGGCCATAAAATATTTTAAGAATTTTTGATAAGGGAAAGAGAGACTAGTTGAGTATTTGTGTTCTTTTGCTCATAATTACTTAGAGATTCCCATCCCTTCAAAATGCCTGCCTAGTATAGGAATTGATGAGTACATTTCAGAATGGAAAAGTACAGTGAGCCAAATTCTTCATAGCTGAGTGGAGGAAGAAGTCTTCTAAAAAGTTGTCATGTGTACATGAGTTGAAAGAGGAGTACACAGTGAAATCGCTACTGCCCGACAGTTGTGGCAGGCATAACATTTGTGGATGAAACCACATCTTTTCAGGAAATGGAACAGTTACCATAGGAAAGAAGAATTCAGGAAAGTCTCTTGAGTGTTCAAGAGCTGATAACTGAGAGGTATCCTGCAGGGCTGCATGTTTAAGGAGACTCATCCCAGTTTGACTTGCTGGTTGGCAGGCATTGGGTTTTCACTTAAGAACCCCTCTAGAAGATTGACCTAACTTGGTAATAGTGATGTTGCCTTCAATCTATATGGCAATATTTCAGAGGTTATTTTTGCAGACAGATATTAATCTTACTTTGACAGGTAGGACTTAAGGATGAGAATATGTTGTTTTGCCATTCTGCAAATGAGAAAACTGAGGCCAGAATGAGGAAAATGTTTTTTCCAGAGTCACCTATGTGGTTAGCCTAACAATAGAGTTTGAAGTTGCATTCATGCTTGGTAGTGTTCCTATGAAAGTGAACTTGGAGACCAACATAGCATGATATAAAGCAAGGAAAGTTTAAATCAAATTGAGAACACCTTGTTTAAGAAAGCAAACAAAGGTAAGATGCTCCAATTTTATTGAACAGCAGCAACAAAAAAGTGAACTGAGAAACACTGTTCAGCCTTGGACATTGTCCTTGTCGTTTCTCAAGGTGTTTGTAGCACTAGCTAGCTCTTTCCAGGGGCCTAAAAATGACATTGTTTGATCAGAAGTGAGACACTGTGTCCTCCCATACTGATCAGAAGCCTCTCCATATACTTTCTCATCTGTAAGAGGAACATCATAACATCTGCACTAACATCTGACTGGGAGGGGTTAGTGAGATAATTGACAGGAAAACTGTGGTAGAAGTTTGGAAACTGTCTACAAATAAAATTTTTATTTTATAAAAACACCCTACTATATATCTTTTTTTTTTTTTAACTGTGCAACTAGATAATAGTAAAACAAGGCAGGGGAAATGAGGGGCAGCTTTGAGTCACACCCTGCTGCTGTAAAATCTAAAATATTTATCACGATTTCAAGCACACTGTCTTCCCAGTGACAGCTTCAAGGTCATGTTCAAGGGCATTTCCATAACTTACATTGATTCTTAAGTACCTATCACTGGTTAGGAAGGCTTTATGCCAGTTGAAATTTGGAAAGGGCATATTTGGTTGTTTTAAGCGTAGTTCTTTGGGAGTTGGTGCTGAAAGAGACAGCAATACATCTTGCCCAGTCTCTGTTGCAGGCTGCTGTGGATATGGATTGGCAAGAATTTTACCCATCCTCTTTCAGGCCCTGCTGTTTTAATTCCTTGCCTGAGTATCTAAGAAGTAGCTTTTTCTGTATGTTTCATGGATAATAATGCATTTTCTGTTTGTGGGGAGGACTATCCTTCAGGTACAGTATAAAATAATTTCCCCTGGTAGGTAGATTCCTTGAGCAAATGATTGGATGAATGAATGCTTTGAGGAATGCTTGGCAGTTCCTGGCCATTGCACTGTGGTATGGATAGCATATTTCTATATGATATCTAGGCTGCAAAAGAAAAGTCACTGTGTTTCTATTTCCTGTGTATCTAATTTTGTGAAAGACTGTAAGTACACAAGGTAACATACAATTTTGTGAATAATGTAGTTACTTAATGACAGGATATGTTCTGAAATATGAGTGGTTAGGCAATTTCATCATTGTGCAAACATCATGAAGTGTGTTACACAATCCTAAATGGGGTAGCCTACTACTTAGCTGGGCTATATGGTATAGCCTCTTATTGCTCCTAGACTATGTTACTACCAAATAATAAAAGGCAACTATAACACAATTATCAGTATTTGCATATGTAAAATTAAAAAGGTAAAAATGTGTGGTATAAAAGAAAAATGGCACACCTGTGTAGGACACTTATCATAAGTGGATCTTGCAGGACCTCACATTGCTCTGGGTGAGCGAGTGGCTTCTTCAATAATAAATTAACCTTAACTTAATGTAACTCTTTTACTTTATAAACTTTTTAATTATTTTTACCATTTGGAACTCTTTGTAATAACACTTAGCTTAAAATGCAAACACTATACAGCTGTACAAAAATATTTTCTTTCTGCATATTCTTATTCTGTAAGCCATTTTCTATATTAAATTTTTATTTGGTTAACTTTTTGAACTTTTTTGTTGAAAACTAAGTCAAAAACATGCTATAACTGTGGCTATACAGGGTCAGGATCAGTACCACTGTCTCCCACCTCCACATCTTGTCCCATTGGAAGGTGTTCAGGGTCAATAACACATGGAGCTGTCATCTTCTGTGATAGTAGTTCCTTTGCCCCCTGAAGGACCTGCCTGAGTCTGTTTTACAGTAAACTTTTTTTTTTTGTAAAAATAGAAGGACTGCACTCTAAAATAACAAAAATAAAGTGATAACAGTTGTTACTATCATTAACAAGTGTTAGACTGTGTATATGGTTGTATGTGCTGTGCTGTTACATAGCTGGTGGACAGTAGGTTTTCAAAAGCATCACCACAAACAGTAAAGAAGTAACAAGCTGCACCCTGACACTACAGTCTACAATGGCTGCAGTGTCACTAGGCGATAGGAACTCTTCAGCTCCAGTGTAGTCTTATGGGACCGCTGTCGTCCATTCAGTCCGTTGTTGACTGAAATATTATTATAAGGTATGTGGCGTGCACATAAGGAGTCAGAGAACTTGGATTTCAGTCCTAGATATATCTCTAAGTGCCTCTTCTGGGCTGCTCCAAGATGAAGCATTAGTAAAAGGTCAAGGATTATTTTAATAGCATTTCTGCTCCTTAGCCCTCACTTCCAGCCCTTCATCAGTTATGTTAAAACTGATGATTCGTGCAGCATCATTTGATGTTTTAGTGGCAGGCTCTCCCCTTCCTCCCAGTTAGGGCACTGAAGCTCAGTGACTGCTCCTGCTCTTTAGATGAGTCAGAAAAAAGCCAGTGCCCTGGGTCTCCTGCCGACTGAATGAGAACAGACGATCACCAGTTTTTTCATCGATTGAAAACAATACCTGGGAGACGCATTTTTTAATAAGCAAAGGCTTGCTGGGCTTCAGTGTATTTGATGCCTTGCCTCATTTGGAGGCCTTTCCCTCCTCCTCCTGTTCTCAGTTTCTGTATTTTGGTATTAAGTAATTTGCCCACTTCATTTCATTTCTTGGTTATTCATTAGAATTTGAAGAAAGTGGCTTTATTTTTACTGAAAACTGATTTTCTATAACCCTGAGAGACCATATTTCACAGATATGAGGCTTTCATGATAAAATTTTATAGTGTCCTCTGTAGGTTTTTATGTGAGCGTCCTCCAGATAATCTCTGCTTTCAACAGTGCACATTCAGAAGCCCACTCATAGGGAAGCTCCAGTTCTAGTTACTGTTGAATAATAAGCATATTCCATCCTCTTTCCCACTGGATGCAGTCAAAAAATACTGTGGAATGTTTGTAGCAGCTACTTGAGACTCAAAAGTAAATATTAGCTGGCAGATTGGGGAGTGAAACCAAAATGTAAAGGATGGGGGATCCAGGTTTCCTGTTTGTCTCTCCATGTACTGACCTGCCTGGACTTAAAGGCAACACAAATCCTAGAACTGTATTCCCTGCAGGCAGAGCTTCAACAGAATCCCTTTCTCTCTGGCCCAGGGAGAAGAAAAGCCATTCTGGGACAGAGACTGGGAGAAACCCTCCCCATTTCCTTGTGACCTGTGAACATTCAGAATGTGGCATGTCTAGACTTTGTCTGGACATAGTTATTTGAACACATAGAATTTTACCATTTTATTTTGTTTTCCCCCTCTTAATATGGGAAAATGCTTACGCCATTGCTGTCCTACACAGTTATCGGAAACTTATTTTTTAATAATTTACTAAGCAGTCAGCCTGGTTCAGTTCTTCTCATACTTTCATGCACATCTGCATCACCTCAGCTTTTGGGTCAGTAGGTCCAGCTCTGACAGTTTACTTACTCAAGTTAGACTCCCCATCTTGGCCAATACTGCCCCTGAACCAGACCTTGGACAGCAAGGGAGCTATTTGACAGTCCTCACAAATGTTGTTTCCATTTTGCAGCTTGTTACAATGAGATGTTTGTGCAAAAAGCTTTTCTTCATATTTGGGGTCATTTCTTTAAGATAGACTCCCAGAAGCAAAATGGGCTCAGAGGTTATGGCCATGGAAATTGCTGGTAAACTATGGTGATCTTTACAGAGGATTTTTGCCAGTGGTCATAAACTAGATGATATTATGAAGGCTCAGGATGGTTCAGCCACCCAGGGTCACAGAGTAGGTCACTGGGAGAGTCGTGATGTTAACACAGAGTGATTTGGCCTGCTCTTGCAGGCTTGGCCATGTGAAGAGCCACTGCTCTCTCAACTCCTCCCCAACACCAGCATGTTCCTTGGTTTAAGGCTGTGCTAACTTGACCTGGGAAGACATGAGCTCCTATCAGGTTAATTTTTATTTCTATTTGTTTGACAGTTTGTGCCTCTATCTGGTCACATCCTTTGTCCTTGAATAAATTCTGTTTGCTGAGTTGGCCTCATTTTACTTAATTTCTATGTGCTGTGTACATGATAAAAAACATTAACTTGTCTCTGCTGCAGTTTTGTAATTTGTCTTGTACTTTGCTTTTTTAAACATAATTAAGTATTTTAGATCATTGTAAACATCCGTCCTCTTTTCCCTTTCCCCACTAGACTTGAAGAGGCTTTCCGTGTTTGGCTAACATGGGAAAATATTTTAAAAAGAAGGCTTAAGGATTTTAAGGACACCTGTAAGAAGTACAGCATTGATTTATTTATTTTTCCTGTTTTCCTCCGTGCCACGTTAACTTCGTTACTTCTCTTCCTCTCCCCCAACACATACAGTCTCCTGTGAAGATTTGCTTGCTAAAATGAGGGGGTACATTATGAGGAGAAGCCACCTTGGTAATGTGATTATAGTTTTAACACAGAGGGAGTTAGGGAGGATCATTTGAAATAGTCTAAAATGAGGAGATATATCCAATTTTTTTTTGATGTAACTTTCTTCTACATATTATCCGTTGTTATGACAGAACTAAACCAAACTTTTAATTTGAGATTTTAGAAAACTGTATCATGTTTGTATAATTATGCAATTTTAAAAATGTTCTATCAAATTTGTTCTGAGACACAATGATGACTTGACCCTAACCCAATTCTGGCTACTTTTCCCCTTCATTTTAGCTCTTTGGTCTGAATTTTGTGGTATTTACTGCCCCATCTTTAATTCTTTTTACAGATTTTTTAAATATGTTTACTCCTGGGTCTCTAAGTGTTGAGGGAACATTTCTGCTCTGTGACTTTTGGATGCAGACTTTCCCTTTTACTGACTTCCTGCTGTGGAAGGCCAGGCTTTCCTGTCCTGTGCCTTGTCCTTACTTCCTCCATCTCTGCCCATCCCCACATCACACCTTCAAGCTTCTTGTCCTGCCTTCCCTCTGCAGTTCTCTATCGTCTGTTTAGCTCAATATTTAGGGCCTATATTATCAGAGTTCTGGAAGTGCTACTCACAGCTAAGCCATGTGGTTTCCAATAGTTTTCTTTTTCTGCACAATTTTCTTTTCCCTGGAGAGTAAGTAATTGCTGTTTTGCTTTCATGATTTTTCCTTGTGCTTATTCATCTCGAAGTTGACTCTCCTCAGTTTGGTCAGAGGCATTGGAGTGTTCTGTTAGTCTCATCTCCTGGAAGTCGTCTCTCCAGAGCCCCTCGGCTGGTCCCTTTCTAGGGAGCTACAGCAAGGTTCTGTTTTCCCTTTGCTGGCAACCTGGCCAGACCTGTTTCTTCCTTTCCTCCATGTTACTCACTTTGTGGAGCATATCCTCTGTAATTCCTGGAAAAGAGTTTATAGGTGGGCAATATTTTAAAATCTTATGAATATAAAAAAGGCTTTAGTTTATCCTTTAGTTTATGCTTGATTGTAATATGTACTGGTATAGAATTCTAAGTTAGAAATCACTTTTCATAAGAATCTGAAGGCATTTTTTCAAAAGCCTTCGGTTTCCCATTGTTGCTTTTAAAAGTCTGATTCTAGTGATCCTTCATATAAAGCTTGTTTTCTTTAATCTCTGGAGACTTTAGCATCTCTTCTTCCTCCCTGTTTTTGAAGTTCTGTGATGCCATCTTGTGATACAGGTCTGTCTTCTGTTGTGTGGAGCCTTCAAGGATCTCTGAACTGGGAAACATTTATCCTTCATGTGATCTGTGCAGCCTGCCATCCTTAACTAGAAATATTAAAGACTTTTTATAAAGGAAAATTATAATGAAACGTGTCTCCCAAAGCCTGGAATATTATCAGTTAATTGTTGAAAAAAGACCTTGGTGATCAAATTGGCCAACAAGAATTTAAACAGGTGCTGACAAGCTTAAAATATAGACAGTTGAACATCGTGTTTGAAGGAACAAATCCAAGTTGCAACAAGTGAGTTGTTAAGTCCATTTAATTACTTTAGTATCCAGCCCAGTCTTGCATCATATGCAGGTAGATTAATTTATAAACTTTTTCACTCCTATTAAAAGTGAAGGCATATAGTGCTACCCACATACTTTCAGAAGATTGAAGACACATTCTGCAGAGTCCCTTGTTTGATGCAGTGACTATCCCAGCCTCCTGCTGCTTTTGCTAAGTTAGTAGAATAGTTGTCCTCCCAGGCCAAGCATAGCAAAAATACATCTCTAAAATTTTCTTCTTCCAAAACAGCAGTTTTTGTAAGTAGGTCCACTGATTTTTCTCTGATAAAATTATTTAAATTTGGTAAACATTTATTGAAATGTGCTGTAAAACATCCAAAAGTTTCAAAGCCAAATGCTTCATCTATAGAACTGAACTTTCTTCGGGTGCTGCCTATGGAATGGTAAATGTTGAGAGGCTAAATTTCATGGTGTGGATTTTGTGTGTCTTAATAAACCCTAATTCTGTGGTTTGTTTGTTTGGTGGTGCTTGAACCCATGGCCTTGTGCATGTGAGGCAAGCACTCTGCCAACTGAGCTATATTCCCAGCCCAAACCCTAACTCTGGATATAGATAGTAAACATAGCACACTTTTATGTGGCTAATAATCTTGTTTTCTTCTCTCCTGCCAGCTTTTTGGAGACTGGGAAGCCCAATTGAGGAGAATAATGAAGCTCATTGCTGGAGGTGGTTTGTCCATCACTGGCTCTCACAACATGTGTGGGGACTATCTGTACAGCGGCCACACGGTCATGCTAACACTCACCTACTTATTTATCAAAGAGTGTAAGTCTAACACAACCATCCATCACAGTTTCCTTACCTGCCATTTTCCAAGGTCTCTGGTCCTTTGAAAAATCATGTTTTGTGGAAGGGCTGCTGAAGGAAGACTGGAGGCTTTAGGAGGGTGGTGGCTTCATCTCATCACCATGCCTGGAATGCAGCTGGCACCCAAAGGGAATATGTGGAAGGACATAAATGTGCTTCTTGCAAGATGTCTTGTTTTCCGCATTTCAGTGTAGTTATGGGGTAGAGGCAGTTTCCAGCACAGTGTACAGGGTGTGTTATGATCAGTGGTACAGCTCTTTAAGGAACCAGAAATTTCATAAGGACACAGAAATCCAGCATCGGGCCTGGTTAGATGATAGAAGCTCATGTATTGACTTTGTAGTTATGTTTTCAAGCACTTGACACTGTGCCACGTGCTGAAGGTACAGTGGTGGGTAAGAGGATTCTCTGCCCTCAGGCCATGGGCTTAGGGATGAGGCGGACACTAAATGGGACATTTCCTTTAGGAAGCATACTTAAAACATTCTATTGTGAAACAAAGCCAGACATGATGGCACATACATGTAATCCCAGTTACTTAGGGGGCAGAGGCAGGAAGATTGCAAGTTCAAGGCTGGCCTCAGCCAAGAAGCAAGATTCTGTTTCAAAATAAAATATAAAGGGCTGGGTATAGCTCAGTGGTAGAGCTCTTGCCTAGCATGTGCAAAGCCCTGGATTCAACCCCCGGTACTGCCATAAATAAATGTTAATAATATTAGTACTTGTAAAACTAACAAATTAACATTATAGATAACCCCATATGCTGCTCAAATTTAGCATCTAGAATTTTGCCTTATTTGCTTCAGATTACCTTTTTCAAAAGAAATAAAATGATAATATGTGATTAAATCCTTTCCTTCTCTCATTTTCCTGCATCATTTCTAAGCTTATTTTTGTATTTGAGAATTGGGTTTCATGGTTTTAAAATTTTATATAAATGGTTCCATGCTATATATATATTCCTCTACCATCTTTTACTCTCAAATTTTGTTTTTGAGACATGAGTTCATTCATTTTAATTGCTATTAGTATTTCAGTACTATAAGTGAACCGTTTATTTATTCAGTTCTCTACTTAGAGGAAATTTAGTGGTACTTAGCTTGGCATAGTGGCTCATGCCTGTAATTTCAATGACTCAGGAGGCCAAGGCAGGAAAATCACTATTTTGAGGCCCACCACGGCAACTTACAAAGACCCTGTCTCAAAATTTAAAAAAAAAAAATTAAATAAAGGACTGGAAATACAGTTTAGTGGTACATGCCCTGGGTTTAATCCCTAGTAACAGAATGGGGGTGTGGGGGAAATTCAGTGATACTCAGAATTTTACTGCTAAAAGCAATCTAATGAGCATTATACAGGCGTTTCCATGAAAGGCAAAAAGTAAAATCAGACTGCCATGGTTTCACAGAGGTGGGATGTACATTGCAATCTGGAGGTGTATTGGGAGCATTGTTGTCCTCTCTGGGAATTAATGTGACTGGAGTTTTCAGTGAGAGCAATAATGAGAAATGAGTAGGGATAGGTAAGTAGTAAACAGATTGTGGAGGGTGCCCTAAGCCACAATAAGGAATCTGAACTTCCATCTGATGGAGATGGGTGTCTATCAAGGGGTCGGAACAATGGAGCAGTACCATCTCCTGTGTCCTTCAGAGAAGGAGAAACCACTCTTGGCAGCAGGTTGTAAGATGGACCAGAGAGGGATTAGAATGGAGACCAGGAGAAAAGTTGGTTGATTGTTGTTAGAATCAAGGAAAAAAATGGCGGTACCTTGAACTACCATGGTGGCTTTGGGGATGGAAAGAAGCAGAAGGTACTGAGAGACATTAATAAAAAGAGTCAACAGATAACACATAACAGTATAGATTATGAGTGTAGAGGACAGAGGTGGTGAGCTTGGTTAAAGTTTTGTTCTGGTTTTGAAAACTAAGGTAAGGGAGTACTGGAGAAAGAAAGGGAGAATTGATGTTCCTCTACTTGTATTTAGTATGCAGTCACAAATAGTGAATTCTAGCAGTTCTATTGAGAATTCAGTGGATGTGAAGCAGCCTTTGGTATTGGGTAATAACCAGGTGTGGAAAATGGAAACCTTAGAGGCCAGATGCTGACAGCCCTGAGGAAGGGATTCCTGCCCTCTGCTGGCTAATACTGAAATCTTTTAATGCTGTCAAAGCTTATTTCAGCAATAAAGCATTGTGCCATACTAGGAAATGCAGAGGCCTTGTGTCATAGACCTCTTGATTTTGAATCCTGGTGTTACCATGTGCCAGCTCTGTGACCCTGTGAAAAATCTGCAACTTAGACTCTGAGTCTTAGTTTCCTCATCCAAGAATGATGTACTTGGATACTAATACTAATAGAGTTACACAGAGAATAAATTGTAGCTATTATTTGTTGTTGTATTGTTAAGGTACCAAGTACAAGTATTACTGAAATATATCCCTGCCATAACTACCACTTTAAAGTTGTAATCTGCCCTTCACTCCACCTTCTTCTGACCCCTTATCTTGCTCACCTTTAAATTTCTCCAGAGCCTTTAATATCTTCTAATATAGTATGAAATTTAGTTATTATAATCATAGCCTCTGGTCTCTCTTCCCTCCTAGGAAGTGTCTCCTCATGAGGGCAGGCCCTTTCCCATCTCTGCCCATTGATCCTGGTAACCAGAGCAGTGCCTGTCCCTGGCATCTGGCAGATGCCCCATGTATAGTGGTTGAATTAATGACATGAATGACTACTTCCTGGACCTCTTAAGAATCCAATAAAAGCCTGTACTTCTCCTCTGGTGTGGGGAAGCTACATTCAAAATTTTTGCCTAAAATTCCAGAGCCTCTGAATCCGTACCCACTGAGAATGCAAGATAGAGAGGTAGGCCTGTACTAGTAGAGACTTCAATATTTCCCTCAGGTGACTCCCCAAATGAAGGTAGAGAAAAGCATTTTTCTGACATATTCCTACCTTTCAGAGGCTTTTGGATGAGAGTTCCCAGGCATTTAATTCTTCTTCTGTTTGTATTGAGAAATGGAAACCTCAGAGACTTTCAGATGAGTTGTACAATTATGGAACTTGAAAAGCAAATAAGACAGTTGTATTGGTTATGATCGCTTAGTTCATGTATGGAGATGTATGGATCAATAGATACTGATTTTTGTAAAGAGCATTAACCCCAAATTAGCTACAGGTAAATTGGGCTAAAATGTCAGTGAGTAATATTTTAAAGGGAGAAGCATAATGCATTAACCCATCCTTGATTAAACTACTCTTTTAAACTGCATTGATTATATCAGTCAAGTAATAATCAAATCTGAATTACTACTGCTGGTAGTAAAATCACTATGTAAAAATATTTCCATTCTAACCTTGGTTACAGATAAAAATGAAAGCCTCTAGATTTACTATCCTAAGAGATCTGTTTTCAGAAGGGAAGACCTAAGGTAATTAGACTCAGAAGCATTGTAGCAGAGGTATGGTGGGTATCTTCTTGAGTGTTATTTGGATGATGGGACTGTTGTACATTTCTCCTTTTTTCAGATTCCCCTCGACGACTCTGGTGGTACCACTGGATTTGCTGGCTTCTCAGCGTCGTTGGAATCTTCTGTATTCTCTTAGCGCATGACCACTACACTGTGGACGTGGTGGTAGCATATTATATCACCACAAGACTCTTCTGGTGGTATCACACTATGGCCAATCAGCAAGTGAGTCCTCCCTGCCCCTGTTGGATGTTAGATCTTGTTGTTCCTGGATAGGTGCTGCTGGCTTGGGCAGGGAATGCAAAGAATCCACAGATGTCTTATGCATCCTTTTCTTTTTTCTTGTTTTTGTTTGGGTCTGGTTTGGTTTTGTTTTAGGCAGGGTCTTGCTGTGTTGCCCAAGCTGGTGTTGAACTCCTGGGCTCAAGCCTCAGCCTCAGCCTACCAAGTAGCTGGGGATAGTGTGACACCATACCCAGCAAAATGTTTCTTTTAAAAATATATATATATTTTTTATAGTAGATGGATACAATACCTTTATTTCACTTTTATGTGGTGTTGAGGATCAAACCTAGTGCCTCACACACTAGGCGAGTGCTCTATCAGTTGAGCTATAACCCCAGCCCAGCAAAATGTTTCTTAAAGTGTAGTCAGCTAATATTGTGCTGTCTTTTGTGACATTGATCCTCTTGAGAATCAAGATGAAAAAGTATTTAATATAAGGACACAGGAGAATATGTCTTCTAAAACAAGTACCATACTCTCATTGTCTATGAAAAAGATTTTCTGAATCTGTGTCCACCCATTGCTAGATTTGCACTCTTACCCTCTTCTCATTACTCTGGGTCCATCACCAGTTTAATACTTAACATTTCATTAAGTTTTTCCATTTTTAGCATAGAAAAGCTAACTGAGGTATTTATTAATGGCCAAGAAACAAACAAGCCCCATGTTTTCCTTGCCCTGCTAGTATTGGGGTTATTTGGTTTTCTGCTGGGAGGGGCCCATGGGCAGGTATGTGAAGAGTATAGTGATCAGAGGATGAAGCTGGGTTGTGTGAGTGGCCATGGGCAGGTCCAAGGTTCTTCATGAATTTGAACACAGGAAGCATTTGAATTTAAAGTAAAAGATTGTGAAAATGTGTTTCTTTGTTATCTTAGGTGCTAAAGGAAGCTTCCCAGATGAACCTCCTGGCCAGGGTGTGGTGGTACAGGCCATTTCAGTACTTTGAAAAGAATGTCCAAGGAATTGTACCTCGATCTTACCATTGGCCCTTCCCCTGGCCAGTAGTGCACCTCGGTAGGCAAGTTAAATACAGCCGGTTGGTGAACGACACATAACAGCTGTGCTGAGTGGGGAAACAGGAACTGTCCGAAGTGCTAAGAACTCCATGAGAGAAGATGCCATAAAATAAACACCTCCCTGACCCTGTTATCTTTCAAGAGTTACCTTGACTTAACCTATTGAGTTACCTGGTCAGCACTGTGATCTTTTTTTCTCTCCAAAGGACCTGCGTTGGACAACAATAAAGAAAATCTAACCTATCATGCACTGTCCACATTTCCTGTTCATGAGTTTGGGATTTACATAACCCGCAGCCACCACGTTCCTTTGTATATGATGCAACAGCATAAATGTAAGCTTTTATATCATAAGTTCTGGTCTTTCCAGTCATATCTGGAAATAAAGCGTATTATTTTCTTGGGAAAACATACTTTTCATATCTCTTGCCCCAAAGATTGGGCTGTAAGCCATTTTCTAGCAAATGTCTCTATGAAGGTTTCTAAGTACCTGAATGGGGTTCGATTCTGAAATCTTTCTACCTGTTGCACCGATATTCAAATAAAAATGACAGACACAGAGAGGTTTGGTAACTTTGGGTTTTGTAAAATCAGCAGAGACGGTGTGTCAAAAAGTGCAAAAAAAAAAAAAAAAAAAAGATTCTGTAATAAGTGATTTTCTAAGTATTTCCTAACTTTATTTTTCAAAATGATGTTATGAAAACCAAATTTAAAGATTTTTACATGTCAGAGAGAAGAGAGTTAAAATTTAAAAATGCTTCTTGGGAGAGAAATTTGTCTATGTTTCTAGTGCCTTTCTTGTCTTGATTGTATGGTCAGTAGGCGATCTTAAATGTTTTTATTTAAAATAAAGTATTCCATGAAAATATAAATGTATGTATACACTACTAAATTTTGCATTTATAGCTAAATTAAATCAGAAGACTGCTTATGGTTTTAAAATTGCTTTGAATTAAAGAATGGGGGTGTTAATTAGAGAGTCGAAGCCTGTTCACACATTGTGAGCAGGTGACAATGACATGTACCACTTAAATTATTTTATTGTCTTTTTGGTAGTTCAATTTTAACTACTCAATGAAAACAGCCATGAATATCTTTTTTTTAAAGAGAGCTTTGAAAATGATCACTTATCTAAAACTTGAAAGCTACAAATTAGTTATCCATACTCTCATGATAATTTTGTTGGTGAACAACAAAAAAGAGATCTATTTCTTTAAAATATATTTGTGCAGAAACTGCATGTAACTCTAAGTTTTACTCCTAACATATGTATGTTTGGGGAAGTATTCTATTCTATACTTGCCAATGTGGAGAACAAAATAGTTTTTTAAGAATGAAGAAGTATATTATATCCATTCTGTATTTTACGTGCAACAGAATTATCTTCTGTAGGGTTTTTTTGTGTATTCACAAGGTGATATTTGTATTGTAAAACAATAATGGTGAAGGAAATAAAAAGGCTTTTAAAATTTTGTTTGTTTTAAATCTTTGTAAAGTTATTATTCCAGAGAGTATACTGATATCTTACAGCTTATCTAGATCGTACATAATCAAAATGCACTTTTTAATAAAAACTGATACTTAAAATAAATGTCTATTATTGCTAATGTTTTCACATTCTTCACAAAATCACAACGAAGTCATTATAACAAGGTGGGGTTTCTTTACTGAGTTTAACACAGGGCCATTAGTAATCATCAGTTTCTTTGTGATTCCTTAAAATGTATTCTTTAGTTACCACTACAGATTGGTATATAAAAAGTATATTTAAAAACCTTGCAGATAAGTTGAATTCACACTGTACACCTTTGTTTTCTGACAGTTTTGAATTTTCTAATTCTCAACTAAGCCACTCACTTATTTTTTCTTATAGCTTAGAACTAATACAGCTTTTCCAGTTTAAATGGAAAGCAAAAGAAAATCTGAAGTGAAAAACGGTGATAGTATTGATAACCATGGTAATAGAAAAGAACTCTTTAAAAAGAGAAAAAGCCAACGATGATTATTTCTGATGTGAAGGAGGAAGGTGTTAACAGTGGAAACCTATCTTGGTTGAAAGATGTGTTCTGGGAAGCTAGAGATGTGAAACCAGTAGAATGTTCTTGCATGGGACTTTGAGCATGTGTGCCAGATAGAGGAAATATGATGTGCTCTCAAGGCAAACAGCAAAACTCTAGGATGGGACTGTGTTTAACTCTGTTGACCAGGTGCTCCATATTGAGAGGGAAAATAAGTTGAGTAAATAGAAATGAACTATTGGCACATGCTAAGAAGAGAATGTTTTTCCAAAGACTATTGAAATAATTATATTAAAAATTCATAACTTTGCATATCATATATTTACCAGGACATTCACTTGCTGATTGCCTAACTGTTCTGATGCATGAGTTGATGTACCATGTGGTTCTTCTACTCTGCATATTCCAGGAAAGACTAAGAGAAACTTCTTTATATTCTGGAAAATTGTGGTGCATTTGATAATGACCGCCTGAATAAGCACAAGTACTCTTTTGCTAAGCTAAAGCCCTAGACAATAGCTTCCATCATTTTATTAATTTTACAACTTAGATACTTAACATATATTAGTATCATACAACCACAAGGTGTAGGTTTTCCCCATTTTACAGATGAGCCCACAAAAATGACACAGATACATGAAATAATTTGTCCGGGAACATGCAGCTGATAAAGTGGTGAAAATCCAATTGGAATTCAGGTTCCCATCCTCCCCTACCAAAACTTTTGAGCTTTCATAAATTCTGCAATAGGAGTCTTTAGGAGAAATTTCTGCCAGTGGTGGCACATTGAAGCAGAATGACTTACTAATGGACTGAGTAGCGGAAAATTCACACTATATGATGTGAGAAAATTTTGCCAGTTTCCTAATTCTTTTTTCTCCCAAGCACATACCAAAATTGATGTTTGATAGTTTTTTTAAAAACATCATAAATGTATAAAATGAGAATGCATGCCATCCTTAAGTTGATCACCATTATATGAAAGGTCAATCAACCAGGTTTGTTTTTGTTGTGTGTGTATATTGGTTTTTTTTGCTTTTTTTTTTTTTTTTTTTTTTTTTTTTTTTTGCTTTTTGCAGTGCTAAGTAGCAAATCCAGGGCCTGGCACATACTAGGCAAGAGCTCTATTATTGAACTACATCCCCAGCCCTGTCAACCAGATTTTGAATTAACTAGGAAACATGATTGTTGAATTATTTCTTATTGATATCCTTATCTTTTTCTCCCTATAGTCAGAAACCTTACTTTGATCAAATCAAAACTGTTGATTTGATATTCTGCTTACCAGTACTTTAAAATACTTTCATATCTCCTAAGAGAATAAGTTAGAAGGAAATTAAGTGATCCCGTCATCAGAGAGACCTTTCAAATTAAAATGACAGTTGACATAATTCAATGAATATCTACCAATTATAATTCTTTTCCATTTGTTACATTTGTTCTATTTCCACCTCTCTTTTTTCCTGCCTTCCTCTGTGGACATTATATGATTCCGTTTTATGTCTTAGTTTGCCAGTTAAACTTTTTTAAAAATGCATAAAGTGGGCTTGCTTACCTGTGTTGCCTAAGGTTCATTACTTGGGAGGCTGAAGAGGGAGGATCACTTGAGCCCATAGGGTTCAAGATCAGTTAGGCAACAGCAAGACCCAATCTCAAAAAACAAGCAAATGAACAGAAAATGATGGTTGCTCTAGAGTTTATATTTTTACGTAACCAAAGCCTGTCTTTGAGTGTGGTGCAGGTGATAATGTTGATTTATAACACTGATGTTACTCACTTCACTTACCAAATGCCATAAGCACCAAATACATTGCTGATGTTACTACTTTAACAATCCGTTGTCTTTTAGGTCAATTAAGGAAAATGAAAGATTTTGTTTATCTTTGTTTATTCTCTTAGGCCTTTCTTTATGTAGAGTCAAACTTCTAATCTACATCATTTTCATTCTGCCTGAAAAAATCCCCATTCCTCACAGAACAGGTTTACTGGTGATGAATTCCTTCAGATTTTGTTTAAGAAAAATTTCTCCTTCACTTTTAAAGGATAACTGCTGAATCTGGGTTACTGGATTCCCATCCCCGCCCCAGTGCTTTAAGTGTTTCACTCCACGTTTTATTTACCTGGTTTCTCCTAAGAAATCTGCTTTAATTTTATCCTTATTCCTCTGCAAATAATGAGTGCTCTTTCACTACATTCTTTCAAAAAATTTTTTCGTATTGTTTTCTACAGTTCAAATATGATGTGTCAATTTATTTTTATTTATTTATTTATTTTGGTGTTTGGTGTCCTCTGAGCTTCCTTGATTGGTAGTTTGGTGTCATTAATTTTGGAAAATTACCAGCCACTGTTATTTTAAATATTTCTCTTGTTTTCTGTTTTCTTCCACCTTTCAAATTTGTCTTATAGTTTTATTTTTTTAATTTGTTTATTCTAATTTGTTATACATGACAGAATGCTTTTCAATTCATAGTACATACATGGAGCACAAATTTTCATTTCTCTGGTTGTACACAAAATAGAGTCATACCATTCGTTCTTTATACATGTACCGAGGATAATAATGTCCATCTCACTGTCCATATTTCCTACCCCCATACCCCTCTCATCCCCTCCCTCCCCTTTGCCCTATCCAAAATTCCTCCATTCCTCCCATGCTCCTCTCCCCACCCCCCCATATGGATCAGCACCCATGTATCAGAGAAATCATTTGGCCTTTGGTTTTGGGGGATTTGCTTACTTCACTTAGCATGATATTCCCCAGCTCCATCCATTTACCTGCAAATTCCATGATTTCATTCTCTTTTAATGCTGAGTAATATTCCATTGTGTATAGATACCACAGTTTATTCATTCATCTGTTGAAAGACATCTAGGTTGGTTCCACAGTTTAGCTATTGTGAATTGTGCTGCTATAAGCATTGATGTTGCTGCATCACTGTAGTATGCTGTTTTTAAGTCCTTTGGGTATAGTCCGAGGAGTGGGATAGCTGTGTCAAATGATGGTTCCATCCCAAGTTTTCCAAGGAATCTCCATACTCTTTCCAGATTGGTTGCACCAATTTGCAGTCCCA
Source organism: Marmota marmota marmota (assembly GCF_001458135.2). Classification (NCBI taxonomy): domain Eukaryota; kingdom Metazoa; phylum Chordata; class Mammalia; order Rodentia; family Sciuridae; genus Marmota; species Marmota marmota. Next base: position 4,771,981 of record NW_026000000.1, read on the forward strand.
CCAGCAATGTATAAATGTGCCTTTCCCCCATATCCTTGCCAACACTTATTATTGTTTGTATTCTTAATAGCAGTCATTCTGACTGGAATGAAATGAAATCTTAGAATAGTTTTGATTTGCATTTCTCTAATTCCTAGGATATTGAACATTTTGTTGATTGATTACATATCATCTTCTGAGAAGTGTCTGTTCATTTCCTTGGCCCATTTATTGATTGGATTTGTGTGTGTGTGTGTGTGTGTGTGTAGTTCTTTGAATTCTTTATGTATCCTGGGGATTAGTGCTCTAGCTGTCATGCTTGTGGCAAAAATTTGCTCTCAAAATGTAGGCTCTCTATTTACCTTGTTGATTGATTCTTTTGCTGAGAAGAAGCTTTTCAGTTTGACTCCATCCCATTAATTCTTGATTTTATTTCCTGCACTTTAGGAGTCTTGTTAAAGAAGTCGGGCATAATCTGACACAAAGTAGCAGGATATAAAGTCAATTCCTGTAAGTCAAATGCATTTCTATACATCAGTGATGAATCCTCTGAAAGAGAAATTAGGAAAATTGTAAAAATAGGAGGTAAAAGAATATAGAAGGCAACTGTAATATACTATTCAGACATCCCAGTCCTCAGTAGACTAATCCATGAAAAGTGCTTGGTTTCACAAATGTTGGGGATGTGAGGGTGGGAGAAGCGAGAGAGAAAAAAATTCTCAGAGGAAAATTAAAGATTGTTTCTGCTGAAATTCAGTATCTTTCCTGCTTCCCTTCTCATCCAGTAGGTGGGGTTGTGTGTTGTTTGCTGGTATCTCCATCCTCAGGATGAAAGTTACTTGGGTAGTAGGATTGGTCTTGGGGGCGGAGCTCCTGGAAGTAGGCATAGCACTTGTTGGTCCCCCTCAGTGGGGAGACTGCACCCCAAGGATCTCCTTTGGGACCTGTGTGTGTGATGTGGGTTCCGGGTCTTATCTCCTTATATCAGCTGTAGACCTCACAATTCCTGGTCTATAAATTAGTCTCTAAACTGTATCTCACTCACTCCCTCCCTTTCTACTTCACAGTCAGGAACCTCTCCAGAGATCTTGTGGGCTGCACTTTGGGGCCTGAGCACCTGTTGCAGAGAGCTGTTTTGTCTCGGGCAGATAATGATTAGGCATTGTGAACTATGGACCGGCCACATGGACGCAGGCACTGTGCTGGGTTAGTGACTGTCGGGGAGAGAAGGGAGTTAGAGACTATAGGTACCTTGATACTGCTTCTAGGCCCCAGCCAGTGTCCCAAGCTGGGTGTCACTCCAACTAAACATGGCAATGGTGGTAGCAACAAAGGTGTCCCAATATGGAGACAGCTGCTTTCAGGGATGGGGTGTCAGGTCTGTCCAGGCAGTGGCATTGGATGACGTGTTCAGAGATGCAGCTCTGTGACTTGCAGTGTTGTGGCTGGCGGCTATCTCCAGACCCTGACTGGTGTCCCCAGGTGCAGGCAACTATGGCAGCGGTTGAAGTGTCCCAAGATGGAGGCAACTGGGTAGCCACATGCTGGTAGATGGGGGTCCACACAAGAGCAAGGGCCGAGTGTCCTGTGCAGGCACTGATGCCAGGGGTCCTCTAATAACTCACAGCAAAACAGTATTCCCACTGTTTGAATCCCAGGCCACAGAGTGACAAGGAATGCAGCCTCCCTCTAGGCCACCATCTTGGATCCTCCATCTTATAGTTCTTGGGTGTTCTGTTTTTCCATTCTTTTTTTTTTTCTTTTCATATTTCAATTTGGGAGGTTTCTGCTGGCATATCTGTCTCTTTAGCCATGTCTAAACTACTGATGATCCATCCAGGGCATTCTTTATTTCTATTATAATATTTATAATTTCTAGCATTCCTTTTGGCTCTTAAAATTTTATTCTCTCTGCCTAAATTACTCATGTATTCTTGTATGGCATCCACGTTGTCCTTAGATCCCTAACATGAATTATATTTATTTTAAATTCTTTAGTATTTCCAACATCTGTATCATATCTAAGTTTCATTCTTTCTTTGTATCTTAAGAGTGTTTTCTTATGCTTTTTGGCTTGGCTTGTATTTTGTTGTTGCTGTTGTTGAAAGATGGACATATTGGTAAATAGCAATTGAGGTAAATAGGACTTTGGTGTATTCATTATCCAGTCTTGGAATAGGGGGTATTTAATGCTTGTTGTAGCTGTAAGTACCAGTAGCTCTACATTCCTTTAATGTGCTATTTTGGCCTCCCCTCCTGACTTTGGGTTTCCTTATGTCATCCTCCCCAGAGCAAGTCTGTATCTTCCAGCTCTGAGTAGTTATTCCATTACTTTTCATACTGGACTGTTGTTAATGGTGGAAAGACATTGTGTAAGGGAGTGTTCTCAAATCCAATGAAATCTCAGTGTTTCAGTGACCTTTGCCATTTTCAGGCTTGACCTTCACAAGTGTATTTTAAACCCCCCTCTTCCATCCCCTACCCCTTTCCTGACTGCAATCCCTAATCTATTTCCTTGGAACCTTGATTCCTATCTACTATACTTTCCCCCTTAAGTCAGATGGGAAAGCTGGAAGGGACTGGATGAGGAGTAAGAAGTTCTTACTCCAACACTGATCCATAGTCTGCCTCCAGAAATTCATCAGATACCATGTAGCTCTTCCTACCAGCTTACAGCTCTGTTGGCTTCTGTTCCATATCAGCAGATCTTGGCCCTGACTCTCGATGCACTTGTCTCCATATTTTGGGATGGTATTTGCACCTGTGACCTCAGTTCTGTAATAGATCCAAGGAAAGTTGCTTTTCAGTTGATCCAGCTTTTTCTTGCAGTCGGGAACAATGACTCCCAAGCTCTGCATATAGAAGCCAAAGCCAGAAGCCCTTGGTGATAGTTTTCATATAAATTAAACAAATGTGGGAAACAATAAACAGTTATCTATAGAATGTTCTTAAAGATTGAGTTTACACATTTGTGTCCTAACAACAGTTGAAGAACTAATGGCATTCAGATTCTTGTTTAATGACTTTGAACTCTCAACAGAGAAGGTATCCAGAAGAACATGAGAAAATAATACTGGAGTTGAAAACGGGACATATTCAGGTACTTTTTAACTTTTTAATGCTCTGGGAACTTAGAGATCACTTTCTAAGTTTCCTGTGAGACCTGTCAGAACCTTTAATATGCTAATGTGCCTTTGACTCCTATATGCAGTTGTATGCAAGACCAAGTGTCTAGTGAAAATCTGCACTCAGGGATGTACTGATTTATGAAATTTTTATGTTCCTGAGATAACTTCATCGGGAAAAAATAGTTCCTCTCAAGAACCCAAGTGGATGATGGAAACCCCCAAATCTTATAACTATGATGGGAGTCATGAATATTTGCTGAAGTACACCATCATATGTCTACAAAGGTGGGTTTCATCCTCTGAGGGAGCCTCCTGTATAGTGGGGTTCAGTCCTATTAGCTCTGCAAATAACCTGATATCAGGGGCTGCCTCTGGCAGTGTCATTTCTATCTGAAGATTACATTTGTGGACAGTTAGATCTCCCAAGGCATAAACTTTTATACAGACAGTTTTCTTTTTGCTTTTAGGAAGCTTTTAATTTATTGTATGTCCCTAACAAATATACACAATTTTAGGTTATATATTTGTACACTTGATTCATTTCCTCCCCACACCACTTCTCTTGCACCTCCATCTCCCTATTTTTTTTTTGTCCTGGTTTATTTATTTAATTGTTTCCTATTAGCCTTTGTCTAACAGAAGCTATTTTAGGGGGAAAGATGGCCAATGTTGATGGCCAGTGTCTCAATAAGCGGTCCTTCTTTCTGCCCAGGAATCCAAGCCACCCTAAAACTTACAATCTCAGATAATTAGCAAATAACAAAGCATAGATACTCAGAAATGTATTTACAGGAAATGAAGCCCCTGATAGATCTAGTCCACATGGGTTCTGGAACTAGAAAAAGACAAGATGGCTCCGGTGGTTTACTTAAGGGGGTACAACAAAGGCAGGGATAAGGTTTCAAGGGTGGAGTCTTGCAAGCTTCAGGATATATTGCAGTGGTCAGGTTGATTGACATCTTGGCAAGTCACACCCATCCCAGGAACTATGTGGGCCACAGCAGAGTGGGAAAGAGATTCACATTGTCCCTCGGCAATTGACCAGAGAAAATGTTCACTGGCTATTCACAGTCACCAGATGTCTCTATCCACGAGGCTTCCACATTCAGTGACCCTCATGTAACCCATGAACCATTCGTGACAAGCTATCATGAAAATAAGTTTAGGCCAACTCTAAATTGATGTATAATTCCTTTCTCAGAAGCTGACAAGCATTTTGATAGGTCAGATATCCACTCTCCCTGGGCCTCTATGGATTGTCCCTGCATGGGTGATAAAGGTCTCTCCTGTGAAGATGGATGGGAACATGGCACTGCCTCCTGGCTCTGTGATACCCCAATTACATTAAGCTTTTTCTTGCAAGGTTGATTGATAATGAGAAGTAAAACATATTTTGTGGTTTGTGGGTTTTCTTTTAGGGTCATAAATTTAAAATCTTACTAGGAGTTAAAAAAAAAATCCTTTGAATTGACATAATGGAACCCTGAGTACTGCCCAGCTCCACTGCGGCACTCACCAACAGCCTCTGTTGCTAATTGTGTTCAGCACTTGTGAACAGCTCCTGGCTTGGGTTTTGGTGGTTACGGATTCTTTTGGAGGGTGGAAAAAAATCCTTGATTTTTGCATCTTAACCCTTGTGTTAGTTTGTTTTAGAGGCCCTTAGAATTTTGCGACATTATCATGAGCTCTATTCCTAAATTTGAACAATAAAGGAATAAAAATGATGTGACATTAAAGAATGCCCAAGTTTGAAGTTGCCCACAGGACCCTATGATTTCAAGGCTAATCATTCGTTCATTCAACCCCTCATACACTCCTCACATTTCCTCCCTTTCTGCTCCCACCCTGTATTTATTCAACAGATTTTTTGGGGGGTTAGCAGATATTTGGTGGAGGTAAACAAAGCAGATAAGGGTAACTGTCCTCATGAACATTTATAATCTGTTCTGCAAAGGACAGTAAAGTGGATCTCAATCAAGGAGGACTACTGAAATAGATTCTTTCAATTTTAGGAACAGAAAGAAACAAGGAAAAATCTGACTTTTATGGAAAATATTGCTTCCTCCAAAACACAGTTTCTTCCAGGAGTGGCCTGGGCGCTCTCTTGAACTTCTATACCCATATATTCACCCTTTGCTTTGGACAAAGAGAACTGATAGACATTAGAGTAGCTTCTGATCACCACAGAAATACTTTCTCTCTGTTCTCAAAAGCAGAAAATAGATATTTTAGAAAGACTTCTGTTTAAAAAAGATTTTCCAAGTAAGCCCTAATTAATATAAAAATTGTGATTAACCAAGATGTTGTATAATCCAATTTGTTAATTGAAACTTTATGAAATAACCTGAGAGAAACTTCTGATGAAGCCCTATCAGGAGAGGGAAGCGGTAGTGGCCGGCTATGAGGGGGTTGCTCAACGTGTCTAGTTTCCCTATTAAACTTTCTGATTGTTATTTCCCTGCAGTGCCTGGTGTGGTGCTCAAAGCACAGACTCAGGTGTGTTGGATGAATTTGCTTTTGGAGAGCTTTGAGAACCAGTTGCAAATTCCTACTTTTCCTTTACCAGACTGCAGAAAAGTCTTCCTGGAAAGGAATTGTAGTCTGGATTTGTCTAATGTCCATAAAAACTAACCTTAGGCATACACGCAAACAAGAATTTCTACACTGAAACCTTTGGCTCAGCCATCCCATAATCTAACTGTGTGATCCTTAAGAAGGGGTGGAGGTGATTCCTGGCAAATTAAGCTACCACTCACCTTCTTTTCACTTTCTACGGATGCCACATTCTCCATGAATTAGTTCACTTTTTCACTCTTTTGGTATCCTTCTTCTTAGGGCTCTTGAAGTTTCATTTTCTTTTGATGTATAAACCAATAACTGAGGTGTGTGCAGTCACTCTAAGAATAGCCAAAATGCCATCTCTCTATCTTGATGGACAATTTTTCTGTGAAACCTCATAACTCTCAAGGTGTCCAGTATATTGGAAAATTTTAGACTAAGGGAATGAGGTCAGGGATTTCTCACCAACAATTCTGAACTCCAGGTAGATAGGGGCCCTCACTGATTACCATTAAATAGGGTGGTACATCCCAAGCTGTCTGGGAAATAATTGCCGGGGACTTTGGTTTGTATCATATGTAATACCTTAGAAGGAATTTTAGAAGACTAAGAGAAAATGCTAGGTGTCTTGTCTAGAATATTTGACCTGTGCTGTGGTGTAGAGTGCTTGGTCAGTCTATAGTTTTTTTCTAATTGTTTAGAAAGTCAATTGCTTTGCTTATTCTTTTTGATGACCCCACACACACATCTTTTTCTTGGCTTCAATGACTCTTCCAGTATATAAAATAGCAATGATTGTTATTCCTTTAAATAGCTCAATTCCTATTATTTTTGTTGTCATCTGGCATTGTGCTGTTTTTGAACTCTGCAGTTCATAGTGGATTGTGTGGGTACATGCTTCTTTGTGGAAGCCAAAACTCTTTGGGAGAGCAGTTAAAGGGGGGGAAATAACAGCTTCTAAGGAAAAAGTTTTTGTCTAGGAAGTTAGCTAATATTTCTGTTTAACTTGTGTACTAGGCACTGAATAAAGTTTTGATAGTTGAAAGGATCAGTGAATTAATGGCTCTATTGTTTTATGAAGAATGAGAGTAATTTCACAGGGGGAAAGAGAAACTCCTGAAGGAGTAGAGTCCATGTTTCCATAAAAACATGGACTAGGAACTCAGCTGTGGATCCAAATTCATAACTCTGCTGTTTACAGGTACTGTGCTCCCTGGAAAATAGGAATCTTCTCTGAGCCTGAGTGTCCTAACTTTGAAAATAAGGATCAGTTGAGCTGTTTAATGGTGTAAAGTGGGCCAGACATGGCCTGTGAGTGGATTAAGTGCTCAGTAATTGGTCACTATCATTAAAAAGAGGAGAATGGGAGAGAGATATACGCAAAGGAGACCCCTGTGGAGCCGAGAAAGAAGTCTGGCCCCAGCTGGAAAATGAGCTGAACTCAGTGAGAAACCAGTACAAGACTGGACTCTGCCTTTATTTAAACTTCTAAGTATATATATCAGTTGTCCAAACATATTTACATCTTAACTCCTCTGGTAGAATCATTACTCTTGCATTCTGAAAATCTGGTGTGCATAGCAATGGTTGTCTGAGTACTGATGAACTCTGAACTAGCATGATGCAGAATCTTGGAAATGAGCCATGGAAGCAATGAAGGAGAAACTCATGTGGCCACCGTGATTCCCTGGCATCTTGAGTCTGCTCTAGCTCTGTGCATTGGATGAAGGAGCTTGTATTGTTTGAATTGGTTTCTGCTGACAGTATTTATCAGTGGTAAGAGGGAGGAGCCGAAAAGGTTTCAGCCAAGCAGTTGCTTGTGCATTTTTCTTTTTAAACAAAGAACTTTTGACCTCAGCTATGCGGGTATCTGGTTTCCCTTTAGAGGTGTTTAGCAGTATCCTCTGATATTTTAGGATGTTTTAACAAAAACACAAAATAAAAATCACTTGGAACAAGCAAGCATATTCTGACTGTTAAATTGGGGGACATCTTGACCTTGAGCTGCAAAAGACCACAATTCCATCATTGCCAGGTCCATGAGAAGTGCGTTCATTATACACCTTATTGGCCAAGGCAGATTTCTGACCTCTGGCTGGTGTTCAGTTGTGGCAGGGGCTTAGAAGTGAGGATATTATGTGTTCCAAAACAAACCTCCTCTTCATAGTAGGTAACATTAGTAGGCCACATTACAACTGCTTTAATGCAACAGTAGGCTCCAAACCAGAGGCCAGCAGATGAATTTGCAGGTGTTTCCCAATTCTGTTTCTCCACAGGCTCCAGAGATGAACATGCACAGCAAATGACTTGAAAAGGAATTGTGTCCAATTAGTACTGCTGGCACATATCCCCTTTGGAGGCGTCACTGGCACCAGATCCTCGTGCACATTCCTATGCTCCTGAGCTGACACCAGATGACTCAAAAGAACTTGATCTCCTTTCCAAAGCAGTTTGCAGTAGATGCTCTGAAACACTACCTAAGCCCCTCTCCCCACCCCACCCCACCCCCGCAAGTGGCAGCCTAATGAGGTTTCCCTGGGGCTCCTGTTCTTGAGCACAGAGAGATTAAAGGAAGGAATATAGCAAGAAGATCTCGTTCCATGATGCTCTGAATCCATTGCACCCAAAACACAGCCAACATTGTTGGGGTGTGGGGGAGGGGAGAAAATGATCTTCTTCCAAGAGAGAAAATGTCAATGTATTCAGCACACGTAACCCCCACATACTATTAACATTCACCAAGTGCAAATTCAAACAAAAAGTCACCAAAATTAGATGGGAAGGTATCTGAAATGTCACTTTAACACATGGCAAGTATAGAAAACTGTGACAATTTGGCTTCCTGTAGATCTGGGCTATCAAAACTGGCTTAAAATCTCAAGATGTTCAGGGCTGAATCACCAATTAAAATCAGCAACAACAATGAATTTTCCCAGGGCTCAGGAAATCCATTTTCTTTTTAGAAACAAAGGAGGCCCAAATCCAGCTCTTTCTCATTTGACAAAAATAAGGAGGAATTGATGGCAATCTTCCTACTGCTGAAGGGAGGTCAGAGCAGGGAAGGAAGCCAGGCTCGCTAGTAAGACCTGCTGGTTTCGGTTCTGATTTAGAGAAACTTGACTCATAGCCCAGGACCAAGGGAAAAGAGCTAGAAGGATTGAAGCAGAAATCCAGGGATCATAGGATGGTGGCCACTGGGGGTAATCTGTGAATTTGGGGACATAGAGAACATGAAGTTCTCTGTTTTTTCCCCCTTGCAGTTTGGTTTTAATGGCAAACAAAAATCTGTTAGGGAATACACACACACATATAAAATCAGCATGCGTATCAGTATATTTAACACTGATAAATCTTTCCTTAAAGAAACTTGCTTACACTTTGATTACCTATTATTTACTACATTTATTTGACTTTGAAGAAACTTTCTGTATAAATCCTCTGCCCCTCTACCATTCATGCATAATTTTTCATAAATGAAAATCCACTTATACTATACCTCATTTACTTGCTTTACCACATACTAATTCATTTGTCTCTCTCTCCATCTATCAATTGTCTTATTTTTGCCTACATTTCAAAGTAAATTGAAGATACCAATTCATTTCCCCCTAAATATTTCAGCACACATGTCATGAGCTAAAATTCAAAATTTGTTGACAGTGTTTTTCTTTTAAGGTAAAATTAATCAACAATGAAATGCACAAATTTTAAGTATACATTGTTTGACAAATGCATGCATTTATATCACCAAAACATTTGTCAACATATACAATAATACAAAGTCCAGAGAAAGTGTCTTACAGCTTTTCCCAGTCAATCCTGGTCAACTCTCCATTCTATTCCTCCCAGATATAAATACCACTGTATCTACTTTTTGTTTCTAATCATATGGATTTTTTTCTTTTCTTTCTTTTTTTTTTTTTTTTGCCAGTCCTGGGGATTGAGCCCAAGGCCTTACACATCCTTGACAAGTATTCCCCTACTGAGCTACATCCCCAACAGTTTACTATGGATTTTTTTCCCTATCATCTATTAAATATATACTCTTTGTATCTGGCTTATATCACTCTGCACAATATTTTTAGACTGGTCAATATTACATGTATTACCAATTCATTCTTTTTTTTTGTCAGGAAGCAGTATATTCCATTAAAAGAATGTACTACAGTTTATTTTTCTACAGATCAATATCTCCACCCTTTCCAAGGTTTACATGTTACAAATAAAGCAAAGAACATTCTTGCATGCATTGTGTATATGTGTACATGTGTGTGCTCACATGTGTGTCTGTAGGTATATATGCTTTCATTTCTCATGGATTAATACCCAGGTGGTAGATTGATGGGCCAGATGGAGGGTGTATGTTTAGATTTATAAGAAATCACCAGACCTGCTTCTAGGAAACTCTTCTTGCTCTTAAAAAGAGACCCATGAATAAAAACACTCTGTTCCTCTGGGCAAGAGCGTCTACAACTTTGGAGACAGGACTGGCACAGGGAAACATCTTTGATTGCTGAAATGACCAACTCTGGGCCTGTCACCCTTGGACTTTTTATAATATGAGTTAGTAACTTTCTTTATTATTTATAGTTGTTTGAGTCAGAGAGATACTATCTTTTTATTGATCAGAGTGAAATATTTTTATAAACTTTACTAAAGTTTTACACATATACAGAAAAGTAATACAGATTATTTTTACAAGCTGATTGTACCTGAGTATCTGACCCAAGACTGAAAGCACTATCTGCCTACGGTGGCCCCGAGGAAATGTGACAATATTATACATCAAAACATAAAAGTAATAAAATGAAACTAAAGATCCAGGTAGGCTCACTGGTAAATGCGACCAAGCATTTAAAGAAGAAATTTTACCAATTCTTCACAAAACTTAAATTAAACATCCCTCACTCTGGCTTCTCCAGATCTCCTCTGGTGGCCACTTTTTTTTTTTTTTTTTACAGATTTCTTTCTCCATTTTTCTTTCCAAATCCTCTCAGTCTGCACACGCATTCAGCAAGGGGGACAAAAGCCCTGTAGTTAGCCAAAACAGTCATGACTGAATTTTCATCACATTGTCCTGGATGTAGGAAGTGAGGGAGGAGTTGCAACTATAGTGAAGTAACCCTGAGAAATGTTAATGGTTTCCTCATCAACTAGTTGGAAGACTCAGGGTTACAACAGTTATGTCACCTGTGGGCCAGGTGACTTTGCACACTGGCTAGCTGATCCTCCAATATTATTTTATTTGTAAAGTGGGAAAAGTAATTGGAGCTACTGCATAAGGTTTTGAGGGCGGGTCCTGAATGTAAAGGAAGGGCTTATGCGTATCACAGAGGTTGTAGGTAGCAAGGCATGTTCTGGGGTTCATGGAATAGCTTCTTTCCATTTTTCTCTCAAAGCGGGAAGATATTCTTTCCTCAAACACTGTTGGCTGAATGATGAAAATCATGGTGGTACAGGAGCAACATGCAGATGCAGATGGGCCATTTTGTGGGGTTTGAAGGCCAAGCTGCCTGCAGCCTTTAGCTGTCTGGGGATGGAGGAATTAAGGCACTAACTGGTTTCATGCAGAGCTTATTGGAGGAAAGCAAATTCTTTAAAAATCGATCAACACATAAGGGCTCAAACTTTGAACAATTATATGGGAATATAGAGTGAGAATAGTCTACAAATGCTATTTTTGGCTTTTGGTACAGAGGAAACTGCCCCTGAGCAGAACTCATGCGGAAAAACATGGAGTGGTGGGCATCATAGAAGCCATCCAGCCAACTTATGGACAGTAGATCAGAAGAGATGCATTGGCAGAGATTTAAAGATAGCTAAATTAAAGTGCATAGCACGATTACCCAAAACTCATCCATTAGCACATGTCTCACATACATACATGATTTTTACCCCATAATTATTTATCATTTTTATTGTGATTTAATTAATCTTTTAAATGACATTAAAAACTACTCTATATATTTTGTATTTCTAATTCACATCAAAATCAATAACAAGCCGGGCACAATGACACACACCTATAATCCAAGCAGCTTGGGAGGCTGAAGAAGGAGGATCACAAGTTCAAAATCAGCCTCAGCAACTTAGCAAGGCCCTAAGCAATTAAGCAAGACCCTGTCTCCAAATAAAAAATGAAAAGGGCTGGGGATGTGGCTCAGTGATTAAGCACCTCTGGCTTCAATCTCTGGTAACATCCCCTGCCAAAAAAAAAAAAGTATAACAAACAAAGGTGTCTACTCTGTACCATCTAAAAGTGTTTTCATCTTTCAGGAAATATCTCTGTCTATTATTATCTTTAATATGTAAGATCATTCTCAACCAAACTCAGCTATTTTTCTAAGATCTTGAGTTTAAAAATCCCTCCAGAACTGTTTGCAGAGCTACCCAAGTTTTGATTTTCTTTATGTAAACTCACTTCTCTTCATTCTGTCAGTTCTTGAGTCCCCAAAAACTTTGAAATTGACCCCTGTTTCACTTTCCTATCCTAAGCCCAGCAGGAAATCCTCTTGTCTATGCCTTCAAACACTGTGATCACTTCACATCATCTTTATGTCCAATCCTCCAGTCTTAAGTTTCTTTCTTGAATATTGCAAAAGCCTCAAGATTAGTTTTGCTGCTTTGCAGCTCGCGTCTGTATAGTGCAAGTTCTGCATAGAATCTAGGTAGATAATAGACAAAGCCTTCTAGTAGCCTGATCATGCCACTGTTCAGCTTAAAAATCTCTAATGACTTCCCATCACCTTTGGAGAAAAATCTGAAGTCCTTACTTTGAACTTAATACTTCCTGGCCTCCATCCTTTACACCCGCCCTTGCCCATCTTTTTTTTTTTTTCTTTTTTCTTTTTTTAGAGAGAGAGAGAATTTTTTAATATTTAGTTTTTAGTTTTCGGCGGACACAACATCTTTATTTTATTTGTATGTGGTGCTAAGGATCGAACCCAGAGCCGCGCGCATGCCAGGCGCTTGAGCCACATCCCCAGCCCCCCTTGCCCATCTTGACCACTTTTCACGCTCTCTCTGCTCAAGTCATCCTGGCCACCTTCTTTTTCTTCAACTCATCACGCATGGTCTTGTCTAGGGGCTCTTGTGCTTCCTACTCCTTTTTCCTGAAATGCTTCCTCTTAGGTGTAAATATGACAATTTTTCTTCCCTCTCCCTTCAGGTGTCTATTGAGATCTCCTTATTAGAGAGAACCACTCTGCTATGTTACAAAAAATAAATAATAAAAAACTTCCTGCCTCTTATCTTGCGTTCTTCTCCTTCTGAGCACTCATAACCTAACAGATTATAATTAATTGATTTTTTGTTTGTCTTCCTCCATTTGGAATGCAAGCATTGTGAAAAGAAAGACTGTTTCATTCATTACTCTATCACCAGGGTCTAAAAAAGTGCCTTGCGAAGTAGCCGGCATTTAGCAAATACATGAACAAATACCAGATTGACTACATACTACTTGACCATTGCAGTCAATCGCCTGGTGTACAAAACAAACAAACAAACAAACAAAAAAACAGTTACAGAGCACCACTAAAGTAAACCCCAGTACCTGCCTTCCACCTTACGGATTTGTCTCAGCCAATGAACATTCAACAAAAGTTATTATATAAGGTCCTTATAAAGAGCCCAGGTGGAAAAGGACAACTTCTTATTTAAAAAAAAAAAAGTCAAGACCAGAATGTCAAAGGATCACACAACTCAGAAATGAGGTGGAGTGGTCAGAGGATGCTTCTTGAAAAACATGGACCCTGTCTTGGGTCCTGAAGGAGGGTGTTCCTCTTATCTCTTGCTATGTCACATACTACCCAAACACTGTAGCTTAAAACAATGATTTTTGTTTTCTTTACAGTCTATGGCTTTGTGGTCCAGCAAGGTGAGCAGCAAGCTTGGCTGGGTGAGACTTTTGTTCCATGGGGCACTGATGGGGAGCACTTGTGGTATTTAGCTGGTAGATGGGTTGGTTGGGATGATCTAAGATGGTTTCATTTGCATATCTGCTACTTTAGTGGGGATGAGTGGAAGGGGTGGAAGGATGTATTTAGTTGAGATGATGACCAAAGGATCTATATATGGTATTTCCAGTATGGGAGCTTTGGGATTTTCAGACTTTTTAGGAGGTAACTCAGGACTCTAAGAGCTAATTTCCCAAGATACATGGTGGAGGCTTCAAGGCCTCATGTGATCCAGTCTCAAAAGTCACATAGCGTTACGTTACCTTTTCATTCTCTATTGGAATGGGGTAGGAAAGATAATTCAGGAATTGTAAGGAGACCAAAGTGCCTGGAGTGAGAGAATGACCGGGAGAGATGGCAGAGAAAGGGCTTAGGCTGGGACAAGTATGAACACCGGGTTAAGGAGTCTGACCTTTGTTCTGTAGACAAGTGGTCTTCAAGCTGTCGTGTTTACATATCCCTAAAGGAATTATTTTTGGGGGGTGGGGGCTACTGGGGATTGAACTCAGAGGCACTCGGCCACTGAGCCACATCCCCAGTCCTATTTTGTATTTTATTTAGAGACAGGGTCTCACTGATGCTGGCTTTGAACTCACAATCCTCCTGCCTCAGCCTCCTGAGCCAGTGGGATTACCGGCAAGCCCCACTGCGCCTGGCCCTTAAACAAAATTTTTAAAACGCATTTTCAGGATGATGTACAATCCCTCCCTCCTCCCCCATAATTTAAAAGTAATTACAAAGCTCAGCAGCTCTCCTCCATGAGGCCCTTTGCTTTGATGGAAACTTTTCACTTTCTTCCTCCCAGTGCCTCCAGGGTCACTGTGGATCTCTACCTCCATCTGTGCGTAAAACCTGGAGAATCATACACCGGAAAGGCTGTATAGGCCTTTCATTGTCCAGATTTCAGTTACCTGGCTACTCTGACTGCAGGGGACTGGGAAGGAAGAAGGAACACAGATTTTTATTGAAGAGCTAGTGGTCCTTGTTATAGAACACATATAAAGCATTCGGCACATTTACTGGAATACAGTAAGCCTTCAGCATAGTAGCTGCTGCTATTTTTAGCACCTTTACTATTACACACCCAGTCTATGTGCTGTTCTACATGTCGATGAATTTGCACTCCCTTTTCTGGAGCTTTTAGGCCCCCTAGGTAGATGTACTTAAGGCAATGGAGACTCCAGAGCCTAGGAGCCTAATTAGTAGCTAATAACTTCAGCAGGTGGCTCTGTGGCTCTAGTCAGCAGGAAGTAGAGAGAACCAGACCCAGTTCCCACAGGATTGCATGTCTATTTCATTCCTGCCTTTGAGAGTTCAATTTTTACCTACCATTTTTGCTGCACCTGCCTGCTTTGACTTCCTTGCAAATCCCATGGCAGGCTCTGTTATGGCCTGCAGAAAACCAGGCACTTGCCCTAGAATTAAGTTTTTGCCTCTTAAGCTGCTTTTCAAAGTGATCCACCAATAACTGCAGAAGAGGCACCACTTTTCTTTAGGAATTCTAGGCTTTTGAACCCTATAGTGTTGATATAGATTAAAACTGAGGCAAAACTGCAGGAAGTTGATTTTTGGTTTTGCCTGGGAAGGACACCAGGGGACACATAAACACTGTTTTATTTGCTTTCCCAAACTAAGAAGGTGATTACATGCAATGAGTTTCCTCCGTCTAGTTGCAGTCTCTGTAGAAAAGTGGGGGCACCTCCTTTCCTAGAGCTTAACTCCTTCATCCAAAATCTTAACTTACATCTCCATGCTGATTTGTTCTGTTAAGTCTCCTTGTAGTGAATTGAATGTTTTCCAAATGAAAGAGGACAAGCAGGTCAGTCTGAGAAAATGAATAACTGCTTCCCAGGCCGTGTGCTTGCAGGGTGCAAAATGACAAACTCTAGGTGTGACCTTCCAAGGATGGTGCAAGGGTTTCTACCTCAGCCGGCTCAGCAGGGGTGCGTCCTGACTACTGTATGAGTCAACATGCAAGTGGTTAAGTTGGGGAGCCTTGGCTTTCCTGGTTAGAGCATTCAGCCTCCAAGAGTTAACCTGCAGCACTGCTCAGAAGAGCAGGGGCAGAGGATATACAAGCATCCCGGAGCTCTGGCTTGCAGGGGAATGACATGCGGTTTTGAACAAGCAGCTGCCGCAGCAGGTCTGGGTATGTAGCTTTGCTTTGATTGATAGTGTTTTGTTTTCTCCAGAGAGAACAAAGCAATGGTTGTTCATGTTTGCAAACAAGATCCCTTGGACATTGAGAAAGAAGAGATGTTTATTAGCCTGCTGTTTATCATGAAAATAAGTAATAGAGAAGCAGGGGAGTGGGGGGGAACAGATCCTCATCCTCATTTCTGTTTCTTATTGCAATGACAGATTTTCTTTAATTCTATCTGGATTCTAGTGGGGTATAATCAGGTCATTTGAATGTCACAGTTACAGTGGAATTAAAAAGATATCCTTTTGCGATTCTTTCTAAAAGTCTTCATATCTACATTCAGAGATATGGATTTGGTGTGAAGAGTTATTTGTTGAATTGGTGGAGCCAAGTGGCAGAAATCTATATTTTCCTGCCCTATTTTGGAAGGTGAGATTCAGATCCTTAGACTTAGAAAGCAAACTTCTCCAAATGTAACATATGCCCGAGTGAGAAGAGCATCATCTTGGATATGGCCTTTTTTTTTTCCCCCTTAGGAGCTGACTACTTTATTCTTGGGTGTATGCAGTGTGACTTGAAATAACCTTCAGAATACCAGCTCTTCTAATGAGTCTCCTAAATTGGCTCACCTGGGCCTTCCTGTCATGTTGGATATCTTTCTCTATTTTGTCAATTAAAAAGAAAATATCTGAGACTCAGAATAGACTAGAACTACTCAGAGATTTGGATTTGCTGGAATTTTCAAAGATAAAGGGACTTAAGTAAAGTTGGTCTTGATCTCCTCCTACCTCCATTCTGGCATTACAGTATCAGTTACTGACTATCTACTGGATATTGATGACTTTTTCCCCAGTTGGTCCACTCTGCAGATTTAAGATATGGGATGTTGCTTGTCAGACTTTGACCCTACTTAACAAGTTGCTGTTTCCCAGTGCAGAGATCTAAACTGGAATAAATGTTTTGGCATCATCCAAAATATTTCCTCATCAGTACCCAAAGATTTTTAGTCTGGATTTCCAACCGATGGGAGAGTCTTTTGATAAGCAAATTTCTCTTTGAAAAATGCAAATACTGCCTTGAAACTTGAGTGGCTATCAATCATGAACACCTTCACATAAATTAATATAATGCATCTTTAAAATCAGTCTCTCGGAGGACATGAAAGTTTGCTAAGGTGAAGGAAAGGTGGTGAGAGCAATGAACAAAAGAGACTTGGGCAGATGCCTCAGTAGTGGCCAGTGAAGCCATTTTAAGAATACTGAAGAGGGCAACTGTGAAGGGAGGACCAAGTCCGTAGAACATGGCACACAGTGGTAAAGGTGAAGGTGCTTGAAGACTTCCAGGGGCATGGAATAGTTAGCATCCCAGGGAATCAATTTCTAGATGCTCAATTTCCATTTAAAATCCTTTACAAAATTTTTATAAAGACAAACTTTGCATCCAGGTAAATCTCTTTTCATTTATTTATTATTTTAAAAATTTGTTTATTTATTCTAATTTGTTATACATGACAGCAGAATGCATTTCAATTTATAGTACACATATAGAGCACAATTTTTCCTTTCTCCGGTCATACACAAAGTAGAGTCACATCATTCATGTCTTTATACACCTACTTAGGGTGATGATGTCCATCTCAGTCTCCATCTTTCCTACCTCCAAGCCCCCTCCTTTCACCTCCCTCCCCTTTGCTCTATCCAATAGCCTAAAAAAAAAAAGTACCAGGTATATAAAATTCTCTTTGCATCACACAAAGGAATAATTTCAGAACACATTGATTGCTCCTGAAGAAGAGTCTACTAAAAGCCAGGCAAGAAGCAAACCTGATCTCATCTCACGTTCAGGCCAAAGGCTTTGGAACTCATCTTTCCCACTGTTTTAGAAATACAATTAAGGAGTAAGAAGATTGTCCTGGGGACAGGGTGCATGTATGGACACATGTTCAGGAAATAAAAAATGAAGTCAGATATTTCCTAATAGCATGCTGATCTGGCTGCCTGATTTGATAATGAAGTTGGTTAGGTTCTGTGGCAGATATTTCTGTAAATGTAATGTTGGTTCTGCTATTCAAGGTTTGAATAGCAAACAAACATATAAATCATTTTTCCAATATATAGAAAATAAGATAAAACTTTTGCAACTATTAAAACATGTTTTATTTTTAATTTTTCTTAGAACAACTAAGCAACATAAAATTCTGGGTGTTTACATTATTTTTAAAATAACTTTATTTTATTTGTTTATTTTTTTTTAATGTGGTGCTGAGGATCAAACCCACTGCCTCACACATGCTAAGCAAGCACTCTACTGCTGAGCCCCAGCCCCAGCCCCAAATTCTGGTTTATTGTTGGATGACAT
Source organism: Marmota marmota marmota (assembly GCF_001458135.2). Lineage (NCBI taxonomy): Eukaryota > Metazoa > Chordata > Mammalia > Rodentia > Sciuridae > Marmota > Marmota marmota. The sequence goes on from NW_026000000.1 coordinate 4,790,103, forward strand.
TGTTTCACAAAAACATCAAACAGACCAAAAAATTAACAGTAGCTTCATAGACAAAAGAAAAAAAAAGAGAGAAAACTTTCTGTTTGTGGCCTTTTTAACCATCTCATACAAACCAACTACTTATAGTACAGCTAAAGTACTATACTACTGGGAATAAAATTAGGGTTTTTTTTACAATTTTTTTTTTCTCCTTTGAAATTATAAGAAACATGATACACCACAAGTAAAGTCAGAAGTAGGACCAAGAATACTTTGAAGGCAGTTTTGGTTATCTGAGATCATTAAGAATGGCTGACCCCTAACAACATGTACAAAAACATAAAATATAAATAAAAAATACAAGATTCCCTTTTAAAAAGTGCTCCTAAGAAAAACAACAGGGCTTTGGAAATTTGGGTTCTTCCCCCTTCCCCTGTTGCACATGTGATTTTGATTGGGTAGTGAGCATGTCATCTGTGGGTGGCACTGTCTATGGGGTGGGGCTCTCTGCTAAAAAGGTGATCACATGTAGATTTTGAGATGGGATGTGAAGGGTGAACAGGTCATGATGGATTTTTTTTTTTAAGTTTAATTTTCATCCTCTTCTTCACCATCACCTCCTCCCTCTCTCTCTCTCCTCCTTCCCCTTCCTCTTCCTCCTTTCCCTCCTCCTCCCTGTCCTGCTCCGCATTTTCCTCTTTAGCACTCCCATTATCAGGGACCTTCCTTTCTCTGCCTCCTCAACTTCCTTCTTTACATCCTTGGTGGTGATCTTGGAGTGAGTGCCCATGGCAGCATCTGACATGGTGAAGTAGGTACACCAGTGATCCCATGCAGTGGGTTAAAAAGAAAACTAGAGTTCAGGGACTCTGGTGATAAAGCTGCTGGAGTCCTACAGAGGTGGTTGTGGCCAAATAGCATCAGGGAGCTGGACCTTGGAACAACGCAAAGATGGCTTTTCAGAGCCCTGAGTGGGGCTAAAGTTTATAAATAAGTTTTAGGTGTCATCTTTTAGAATTTGCAAGGGAGTAGATGATACAAATATTCTCTTAGGGGCAAAAGCTTACACTAGACTAGTGGTGCACATTATCCTTGAGGTGAGATGAATCTTGTTCAATAGGCGGTGCCTCTGACCTCAGATTGCTGTAGTTGGCTCCTGACCTTTTGCCTCCGATGTACTTTTCTTATTCCCCACAACTCCAGAGTTCCTTTTCAGAATCTATACACGTCTTACATGGATCAGTCGGTTGATTTCTTTGATACATGTTGTAGTTTCCAGTGCTTTGAAGACAGGTTGTACAATGCAGAAGCAGGCTCTCCTAAGACAACGGTTCATCAGAGCCCATTGTACACAGATCTTCCCAGCTTCACTTTCAGAAGCATCATCCTTAGTTGCATGAAATCAGCAATGGTAGAATTATTTACATCACAGAAATTGGCTTATTTACTAGAGTATTCCTCAGAAATATTTTGGGCCCCTATAACCTGTCAGTGTGGCATGATCCCTGCAGTTGGAGTCAAAAGATGCAAATTCAAATCCTATGCCTTCAAATTATTAGCTCTTTGAACTTCCTTGCACTTCAGTTGCTTTATTTGAAGCATTGGGATCCTGGGTGCCAACCTCCGGGATAGTGCTAGAAGAGAAAGGAACATGATGAGACTGAAATGCCAAATTGTCTCACGGAGACACACACTCCTCAAAGGGAACCAGAATAGGAAAGTGTATACATTTAAGAGGAAGACATGGATTAAGCAATTCACTGTCAGGGGGTCACCATTCTAATAGATAACACATTTCAAACCCTATATAGGTCACATGGAAGTATTATGCACTTCTCTCCATTTTCTTTTCACAGTTTTGTAAAATAGTTTTTTGGTAGGAGGATGCAGAGAGGCATGGCCCATACCATCCCTGCTGCCAAAGGAAAACAGCTGAGATGTTAAGTGACACCTGGAAACCTTACCCCTTGAGTTAAAACAAAGATACCAGGAGCTGGTTCTGAAAGTTCTTCCAAAACAGCCCCTTTCCAAGGCCTTTCTGCATTGAGACTTCGTCAATCTCTTCGTTTCCCTCTCAAAGAACAACCCACTTCTTTGCTGACAGACAAAGTCAAGTCAACAGTAAGTGAGAGAAGTGGAGGATATGTCAGATCTCTAGGGCAAATGCGTGCAGAAAGGGAGAATGGGAAACAAGCTAATCTGGACCATCTCTCAGGGAGGGCATCGAGTTTTACTAGCATCAGAGTAGAATGTGCATCCTTAAAAAAATGATATAGAACTCTGACTCGACTAGTTATCGATTCCTAGAATTAAGATTTTGAAACTGGATTTGACTGTGAGGGATCAGCCTAGAGAGAAGGGAACTCTGTTATGCTAGGTCCCTGCAACAAGGAACACTTTTGTCTGCCTCTAAGAGTGCTACTCAGCTTTCTTCCCACTCAGCATGAGTGAATTTGTCCCAAATCCCTCCAGAAAGGTGAGGCCCCAAACCATTTGTATCTATGACTCAGCAAGGATTCTCCTCACACCTTACTAAGAACAGCTTCAGTCACAATAAGACTTTTGAAGAGCAGAGAAGGAATAGGTCAGGGGTGAGTCATCACCAGGTTAAAGCAGTCATTGAAGCCACAAGGGGGCAGAGCAAATAATGCCACTGGTTGAGACTGCCAAGAAATGAGGTCCCTGAGGGCCTCAGGGGAATCTTCTAGAGCTGTTTTCAGTATTATTTTTATTGTTACCCACATTTCCTAATTGTGCTTCCACAATTTGTACACAAATCTTCCCAGCTTCACTTTCAGAAGCATCATCCTTGGTTGCTTGAAATCAGCAATGGTAGAATTATTTATATCACAGAAATTGGCAAATGTTACTCTCCAAGGCTTTTAATTCCTGGAGAGTCCGTTTTTAACATTTAGCAGGACTCCGTTGACAGTACTTGTTGAAGAAAATTCTTCAATAAAGAATTTATTGAAATTCTTCAATAAAGTGCTATTTTAAGACATTAGGAGAAAAATGACCTTAATAAAAAACGACTTTGTATTGTGGCTAGAACATAATGATAAGCCCAAGATTCATTTTTGCCCAAGAGGATATCCAAGAGTTTGCTGATAGGGAATATTCTAGCCAGGCCACCTTTCCAGGGCAGGATACTACTTTATTAAATGCTCGGACTTGTGGATTCTGCTAATGGATTCATATTACTTCATATTTATGATACTGTTATTAATAAAAGGAAGAAACTTATAAAGAGAACTCTGAGGTCAAAGTAAAGAACATTCTAATCCTTTTCTAGGTCTTTTACGGCTCTGAGTTAATAGAAGTAGGAACAAGAAGTTTGTCAAGTTGGGGCAGATGGTATATAGTACTCTTTGCAAATACAAGGCCCTGGGTTTGAGACAAAACTTGATGCTCAGCTTCTTCTGGTAGGTAGGGCCTGTGCAAGCTGCAGGCCTCTGCAGCTGAGAAAGCCTGTTTTAGTGTTAGCAGTGTTAACTTCAAGGGTCACAGTTGGCAAGTTGGATTCTTCTTCACTGCTATGGAGTGGCATGTTGAAGCTCTAAATGGTGGGCTGTGCCCTCCAGTGTTGGAGCAGATGCCAGTGGCTTATTACCAATTTCTTTCCAGGTTCTTGTCTAGCAAATCTGAAGAGTGAAATTTATGGGACAATAGAAGGCAAGAATAAAAGGGGTAGAATTTATTAAAGTGTGAAGAACAGAAACAGAATCCTCGCAGAAGCAAAAGGGAACCCTATAGCAGGTTGCCATCTGACTGTGCTAGTCTAGGGTTTATATAGCACTTTGCTTAAAGCTATTGGTCCAAATTTATGCTAATCAGGGTTTGGAAAAGTACTAACGTGATTGGCTAATCCTTGAGTCTGAACTTCCATTCAGGTCTGCTCCATTTCTGTTTTCTTCCCTTTGGAAGTTGAAATCATCAAATCATAGTTTCTGGGAGCTCCTGACAGCAGTGCTATGTGGAGTGGGTATCTCCATCACCTGTGACTTGTGCTTGCCACCTGCACGCCAGCCCAGCTGGGCCACCTCTTTGCAGCTCTGGGACAAGGGCTTAGATTCAGGCTCATCTCCAGTGTGTGTGTGTGTGTGTGGCGGGGGGGATCAGTCTCTAATGTGTCTAATGTGGAAGGTCATTTTTTAAGGTCCATCTTCTAAACCTCATATATATGGAAAGATTGGCACCCAAAGCAGGTTAGCTATATAGCCAGAATCACCTTAGGGATTGGGGAAGCCACTAATAATTTCCATTTTGGCAGGCATTCATTCATTTACAGGCCCTTGAAGTTGCTTGTCAGTCATTCTAAACCAAAGGGAATTTTTTTCTTAGAGAATGTGGGAACTCCCTATGGGTCATATTTGTGTCCAAGAAGAATAATTCATTAGCACTTGGTAAGAATATCTCTAGAAAAATACATAATTGTGAAGCAATCATAGTTAATAATTGAGTTCATACAACATGCGCTTCTCATTTAATCCTCACAACTACCTTAAGAAGTAGATAATATTATCCTTGTTTTACAGATGAAGAAATAAACATACAGAGAAGTTAAGCAGCTTCCTCAGATTAGAGCAGTGATTGGATTTGAACTCACCAAATCTCAGTTCAGAACCCATATAGTCTAAACTGCAATTCTTTGTTGCCTTTCTAAGACAGGAATGACTTAAAATTTAGCTTCCCTGAAGCTGGGAACATGGGCACCCATTTTTATTGCACAAAAACTATCTTGAGCTAAAAGTGACAGAATGATGAATTTTATCATTTGATCAAGTCTTTCACATATTCATGAAGTCAGAACTTCAGAGAGAGCGAAGATTGAAATATGGAGCAGGACATGTTGGTCTCCACTCCTGCGGTCAAGGCCTAACATGTATGCAGGGGTCATCCCCCACATTATTTATCATACAAAAGAAATATTTAATTGGGGCTAAGGTATGGCTCAGAGGTAGGGTATGTTTTTAGCATGTGCAAGTCCTGGGTTCAATCCTCAGCACCAAATTTTAAAAAGTTGAGAAAGAAAGAGAGAGAGAGAGGAGAGAGAGAGAGAGAAAGAAAAGCAAAACATAACTCTCTCTTCCATAATTTTTATTGGTGCATTATAGTTGCAAATATCGGTGGGATTTGTTGTTACATATTCATAAATGCACACAGTATAAAATACACCAATATAATTTGGCCAATATCACTCCCCAGCCCTTGCCCCTTCCCTTCCCACCTCTCACCCCCTGGCCCTTTCCTTTACTAATTTCCCTTTGATTTCCATGAGAGGCACCCCCACCTTTCTTTTCTTTTTTCATCTCTATCTTCTGCATATGAGAGAAAACATGACTCCTAACCTGAATTTGACCTAGTTTGCTTAACATGGTCTCAAGTTCCATACATTTTCCTGCAAATGATGTAATTTCATTTTTCTTTATGGCTGAATAAAACTCTGTTGTGTACATATTACACATTTTCTTTATCCATTTATCCATTGATGGACACCTAGTCTAGTTCTATAATTTGGCTACTGTGAACTCTGCTGCTATAAACATGGGTATGCGTATATCACTGTAGTAAGATGACTTTAATTCTTCAGGATAAATACCTAGGAGTGGTATAACTGGGACAAATGGTGGTTCCATGCCTAGTCTTAAGGAACCTCCATACTGATTTTCATAGTGGTGGTACTAATTTGCAATCCCACCAGCAGTCCAAAAGTGTTCCTTTTTCTCCACATCCTCTTCCAGCATTTATTATTATTTGTATTCTTGATGGCTGCCATTCTAACTAGTGACTCTTGAACAATGTAATATTTTTATGGGAAATAGAAATGGGCTTCTCTCCCATATGCATTTTAACTTTTAAAATTTATGAAATTTTAGTGTAGTTTTGTTTTGCATTTTCCTAGTTGCTAATGGATGTTGTAAACTTTTTAATATATTTGTTGGCCATTTGTATTTTTTCTTTTGAGAAGTGTCTGTTTAATTTATTTGTCCACTTAATTATTAGTTGGGTTATTTGAGTTTTTGGTGTAATGTTTTTTAAGTCTTTATATATTCTAGATATTAATCCTCTGTCAGAAGAGTAGCTAGCAAAGATTTTTTCTTCATGTTTCTAATCATTTCCTATGTTGTGCAGAAGCCTTTTCTTAACTCTTGGCATTATTTTCTGAGATCTAGGGGTCCTATTGAGAAAGTCATTGCTGTGCTTGAAAACTAGAGTGTTGACTCTTCATTTTCTCCTATGAATTGCTTAGTTTCTGGTCTAATTCTGAGGCTAGTTTCATTTTTCTCCATAGAGATAACCAGTTTCCCCAGCACCATTTGTTAAAAAAAAAAATCTTCTCTCTGATGTATGTTTTTGGCACCTTTGTCAAGGATCAGATGACTGTTCGTGTGTGGGCTTGTCTCTGTGTCTTCTATTCTGTATCACTGATCTATATATCTATTTTTATGCCAGTACCATGCGGTTTTGAAAAACAAAACTCTTTTGCATTCAATTTTTACCTTTCTTCCTATTCTTAGTTCTACCAGGACTCTTGAACAATGTAATATTTTTATGGGAAATAGAAATGGGCTTCTCTCCCATATGCATTCTTTTAATGCTGCTGAGAATCTTTGGAGAAATGTTATATTCCTGAGATTCTTGTTTTGATGGTTGGTCTACAAACTTTAGCTTTAGCCCTTGTTCTAGACCTGCTATTTATACCAAATATTCAGATTTCATTTTCTTCTCCCCTTTACAATCCGTTTGTTTGCCCAAGTTTCCCCCCTCCTCTTCAATCCTCTCCCCTTTCCTCTCTTTCTTTCCCTCCTCCCCCTTCCTGCTTCTGCTGGTTCTTGTTTGAGTATTTTTGTTTTGGCTAATGGCACCACAGTTCTCTCCAAACGTCAAAAAGTTGGAGTGCCATTTTGGTTCCATCTCTCTTTCACCCTCCACATTAAACAAATTCCAAGTCCTACTGATACACATCACAAACATGTCCTAACATATTCTTTTCCTTTTCTACTACCACCTCTACATCCTACCTTGGCTCTCTTTTCCTCCTAAATGGTGTCTTACCTCTTAAATAGCTGCCACTCTCCAGCACAAGCCTAGGTTTCAATCTGCCTTTCAGCACCATTAGAGCACCATGATGGGAAGAATTTGGAGGCTCTGTTTGGGCTTCTTAGGATAAAGTCCCTTGATTGATTAGTAATGCTACCATAGAAGGAGACAGGGAAAAAGTATCTTCTCTTAGTCCCTCCCTGCTTTATTTTACCCACTTCTGCCAGGCAAATTTTTAGAAAATGCAGTTCTATTTGTCAGTCTTATACAAAAATGGGCACTTTTTACAGCCCTCACTAACTTTCGACTCCTGAGCCTGGCATTAGAGCATCTTTCCTTGCTCTTCTAAAGAAGCCCATAGTAGTGGATCTTAGATTGAGTGTCATAAAGAACTAATGGGTAAGATGGGGGTGGGGTTTACAGTCAAAGGGCTGCCATTTACACTAATCCCCTATCCCATCTTTACTGCAGTATAATCAGGGTTGCAATGTGAAGAATGCCTTTCTGGATCTTAAGGTGTACAGAGAATAAGGAACGTTGCCCTCTGCTTAGACAAATCATACTGTTTGCTATTCTATATTTTGACTTTTTCCAGCTCCTCCACTTGAGCCATGCTCACCTTTTGCCTCACTTCTTTATCTCTAGCTGGCAAAATCCTTTTTTTTTTTTTCCAATTTCAGCTTGAATTCTACCTCTGTCATGACACCTGCCCTAAGTTTTCAGACTAGATGTAAACTCCCAGAGCACTGTATTTAGGATACTTATGTTTAATCTTGCATAGTATTTATTTTGTGACTGTTTGTATTTAACATATAGAAAATTGGAAGAGAGAAAGTCCCTTTAAAAAAAAAATCGATTTCACTGGGCTGCCCTCCTGGGAGGTCCTTGATCTGGCTTCTTTGGGTCACATTGCCATGCTTTCTTGCAGAATGTCTTTGCTCCTGTCATACCAAATCCCTTGAGTTTCCCAAACTCCATTTTCTCGCTCAATTATCTTTAGGTCTGTGCACATGCCATGCCTTCTTACCAGGTGAAAAAGATTGTCAAAATGGCCACAGTTCTTTATTCCTCCCTGTAGCCTCACCTTTTGCTGTGTGACTTCCCACCCAGAGGTACAGACTATTTCCCCTCCCCTGGAATCTGAGCTGACCTTAGAACTTGCTTTGGTCAGCACAATGCAGAGGAAGTTCTACTGTGCCAGTTCTGAGCCTAAGCTTTAAGAGGGCTTGCAAGTTCTGTTTGTTCTCTTGGAAGCTTGCCCAGCTGCCAGGCTAGTCTGCTAAAGGTTAGAGCAGATACTAAGATACTAAGGGGAGGCCACCCTAGATTGACTGCTCCCAGTCAGCCCTCCAACCAACCCATCGGGTCATTTTATGTATTAACAAGTCCCAGATCAGAGCTGTTCAGCTGGGCCCAGCCCTAATCGCTCAGAATCACAAGCTAAACCAACTGTTATTTTAAGCTCTTGGGGTGGTTTTCTATATAGCTAAAGATAACTGATAACACTATGTTCACAGCCACCTTTTGGATCTCAACTTAGACATTTCTTCTTCTGAACTTTATTTCTAGGCTCCCTCTTATCTACCTCAAGAGTACTAATATTCCAGTATTAGAATTACCTGGGCATCATCTCTATATGTTAGATTATGAGATTTTTGTTTAGTTTTTGAAGCACTGGGGGATCAAACCCAGGGCTTCGTATATATTAGATGAGTACTGTACCCCTGAGCTACATCCCCAGCTCAGATGGTAAGGTTTTTGAGGGCAGGAACTTTGTCTTACAAATTGTATCTCTTAGTCCTACCACAGTATCTGGTACTCTATAGATGCTCAGAAAATGTTTTTGAATGAAGGAAGGAATGGATCTTCCTACTTTTGGACTTGCATATGGTCAGGTTGTCCTGCATTGACTGAAGAGTGATAAAGCTATTTCATTTTGTTTCTCTTGAAATTCTTTGCCTACATTTGAAAATTAAGAAATTTGAGATAAGCATCATTAATGCTGACTTTTCATTAAAAAAGGGAAGATCCATTAACATTGGGCCTGAATTTCCTCATGCCATCAATGTAAGGTAGCTGTACCCTTTAGATAGGGCACACATTTGGCTGTGACACTTGTCTCTCGTCCCCATTGTTTCCTTAATACCCATTGTTATTTAGTGCTGTACCCCTGCAGACAGAATCTACAGGTTTCTATCACATACTTATCTTCTCTAAAGCATTCAATTTTTAGGAGAGCTGTTGATAAATATGTCCACTTTTTTACCTGTGCCTTAAATATGAGTTGATGTACATAGCTCTCTCCTTAAAGGGCACCAGAACTTTCCTTACGGTCTCATTTTTCTCCTCCACACACTGGGTTTGTTTTCTCTCCATCTAAAGGACTTTCAAGGGTAATTCAACTTATAATCTGCCTAAACTGGAGCAAGATGTTTTCTTTCATTGCATAATTTAACTTTGCATTTGCAGTTTTTGTGGTTTGGCCGGAGGCATCCTCACCCAGTAGTGTTGGCTGGCCAGATAGGGAAATTATGCCAGTTTCCTGATATTTCCCCTTTAAATGTGCTCTTTAGACTCTTTGTAAAACTACTACTGGTTGTCTGTCTCCCTCATGATGGATCAAAGTAATTTTTCCGCAGCGTAATTTGAGTTTGGAAGGGTTTTTGTTCTGTGTTGTTTTTTGACTATTCCTTCTACTCATAATGGTTGGGTCTTTGAAAGAATAAACTGCTCAGCCCATGCAAATTTCATAATTTCTTTTGAAAAAGAAACTCACCCAGGCTGGTTGATATTCAGTAGGAATGCAGGTCTACCTGTCATTTACCTTGGCATCTGCTCTGATTGGACAGTGCCCAAGCTGAATCAGTAGTTAAATATTTTGAATATAGCCATCTTAGTACTCACACATAGGAATGAAAAAAATGCTAGTTTCCAATTGTGTCGTCAGCTCCTTGTATGCATTTGCAAGGCAATAGGTCATAGCTCTAAGCAACCTGTGTTATCAAATCTCTGTGTAAATACCAATATCATGAACCAATTCAGAAAAACCTTTATCTATCATGGTGTATCTAAGGATTAGCTCACCTGAGAAGCTCAGCCCGGTCTCTGATTTGTGAAGTGAATAGACAGGTAGAACTTGCTCTCTTCCATTAGTCCTGGCTAAATTAGCTGATGCCTCATTACTTCCAGAGCCCCAGGCACTCAGACCACTGATTTAGGAGCTCAACCAAGATGGAGTCTGAGGTGAGGACTGTCCTCTTCATACTTTAAGAAAGAAAAACTCTGCTTTTGATGGTGGTTATTCTTAATTTGATGATGCATAAGAGATTGTGATGATCATTATTATCTAAAGTACATGTATGAAGACATGAATTGGTGTGAATATATTTTGTATACAACCAGAGATATGAAGAATTATGCTCTATATGTGTAAAAAGAACTGTAATGCATTCTGTTGTCATATATAAATGATTTTTTAAAAGGGTAGGGTAGTAGAATTGACATCTTTGTTTTTTTGGCCAAGTTGAAGAATTAAAGTCTTTACTCGCTCTGATTTTTGCACACACCTGAATTAATCCTTTAAAAATATTATCTTTGTATTATGAAAATAATACATGATCATTGCAGCAAAATTCAAAAAATATAGTTAAGTAAAATGGCAAAAATGAGAGAAGCTCCTCAGCTCCCACTGATAAAACACTTGAGCCTTTTGAAGTGTATGTAATATAGCATTGCTCTAGTTATCTCTTTGTCTTTCTCTCCTTCTTTATATTTTCAATAGCTTTAAAACTCATGGCTCTTTCTTTTAAAGCCCTAAGTGGAAATCAACCAACCAACTAACCAACTAACAAACCAACCTATTAGGTGAAAGTATTTTCAAATGTGTTATACATTCTACTGTCTTAGAGGTTGTTAAAATGACCGAAATTGTCCCTCCAACCACTGATTATTGTCCTGGAATGAGTAATTTTCAAGTGAGTCCCTTAGCTTTCACTTTTGCTACCTGTTTGCTTGTTTCTAAAAACCTGGATTTTATTCCAATTCTAATTTTTTATGGTCAGAAGAAAAAGAACATTTGGTTGAAAGTGTATGCAAATTAAAAGTCTCTGTGATCTGAATGAGCCTGAGTCTCTCCTATCATATAAATGCATGAATTTTATGAATATTATGCCATGTATTTCTTGTAACCAAGAGGCCTTTTATATTTACTTCCCATTTTTGACAATGTCTTAGAGTTGAGATTGCATGAAATTTGATGTTGATTTAAAGAGATTTTATTATTTTTTGAAAAGTAGAAATGAAACCATTTGATTTGAGGTATTTATTTTACTGAAAGAAATTTTAAAAGATTTATAATTCAACTAAGGAGGCTACTTTGTTAACTGGTATTATATTAGGAGGGCAGGAGGTTTATTATATAGCCCCTTCTATCAAATCTTAGTTGCTTAACATGTAAGCATTCATTTCTTTGCATTTATTATGCAAAGCCTACTCCTGATCTAGAGATCAGTTTCTTTCATGTGGTGACTCAGGAATCTTGCAACCTGGCATCTGGGACACATGGCAATCAGGGTTACCACAGTGGAAGAAGAGAGACCATGTGGAACTTACACCTCCTCTCACATACCTTAGCATGATAACTTCAATTCAGAAGTGACACATGTCCCTGCCACCCACCCCATTGGCCAGTAACAACCAGAGGGGAAGGCACCACTTTGCCATAATGCCCATGGAGGAGTGGAGAAGCTGATATGAATGAGTGCTGCAAGTTTTCCCCACAGTGACCTTGGGCAAGTACCTTAACTTTATCTCTATGATGAGGGGATTGGACTTGATGACTTCAGAATTCTTACCTCTCTTACAATCTTTGAATCTAAATGGCTTCTTCTTGTCTTAGATTTTTGGTTTTGGTCACTTTGCATGCAATATCTTATCGTTAATCAGAGGCTATAAATACTAGTAAAAGGCCCTTGATTGAGTATGTTGCATAGTGTATCAACTTAAGCTAGAGGACACAGAGGGCAACTGATCTGGTTTTGAATATAGCTTGGCTACGTGACTTTCAGCTGTTTGTTTAACTTCTCTATGACTCAGTTTTTTTCTTTTGTTGTTTCTAATTCAAAGGTAAATTGAGGATAGGAATAGTGCCATCCCCACAGGGTTACTGTGACAACTGAATGAGGCAATTCATTTCATGTTCTTAGAATAGTGTCTAGAACATACTAAGAGTTCAATAAGTTTATTTCATTTTATTTCAAAAATCATTTTAAAAATCTGTTCTTCTTGCCCTGGCTTGATATTATCTACATGTAAGAGCTTAATAAGTCATGCTTGTTTTAATTACTGTTCTTGTCCTGGCTAGATAAGCCAGCCCAGCCCACACATATCTCTCTAATTTACTGACCTATAAAATGGGCTCACACCACCTATAGGTGACCTGGGACCAAACCTTTAGCCCCTTCACACTTGTGTTTTATCAACTTTAGCTTAGATACCATCCTTGCCTGCCCCCATTTTGGTTCTAACACCTGAGTTGCATCCTGCCTTTGACTCCTCCAAGCTCAATATGTCTGCTTGATTTCCCAGCTCTGACTTTCCCTTACAGACTCCTTGGCTGGACCCTTGGTCTCCTGGGGAGCCTTCTTACTTCAGGAGGGGACTTCCAACCCTAGCCTCAACTCCTCAGGACTTGGCTCTGCCTCTGCCTTCAGTTCAAATTGCGGATTGGTCTTGGCCTCCGCAAAGTGGAGGGGACATCACATAGACACTCTGAATTTATTAGCTCTACTTTTTGAGCCTGGCTATTTCAGATGTCACCTGGCCTTATCACCATCCCAAATCAATGACAAATCTAGGGTGTTAAGTTCTCCTGCAGGGACTATCCCTCCAGATAGATTGATATATAAGAAAGAACATTTTCCTCCCCAGACCCTATGGGATTCTCCCCTAACCCCATGGATCTTAAGTGAATTATCTTTGGGAGGAGTTAGAGGATTACAGCAGAAAGAGAATGTGAGAAATGATGTACATTCACTCTCTGGCATAAGATCTGTGGTTCCCTTCCCCTTTTGCTTCTTGACTAATGTAATCTGTGCATGGTTGCCAATGAATTTGTTCATACAAAGAAGTGGGCAATTCTTACCAGACAGGTTTCCCCCTCGGGTTCCCAACCCATAATGGCCTATATGCCTTTGTTCCAAGCTCTGTTCAGCCTCTTTTCTCCTTCCCTGTATTGCCCAGAAAGAACAGGATGAACTTTGATACAACCGGTTTGCTTTCTGCTTCTCTTGGTCTTTCTTTTTTCAAGTTTTATCAAAGGATAACGTGGTACATTTCTAACAGGTGCACAGTACAGGTGGGAAATGCTAAGCATCTGAAATTTATGTGGAGGGCAAGAGTTACATCAAAAGATATTGTCACCCTGTCCCTGAAATGATGATAAATGCAGCTGTAGCCTGCTTTCTCCCAATCTCCCTTTTTAATCTTGTACGGCAAACCGGTCAAATTTGTCAGTGCCAAATGAAATAATTTTTTATCTATGGTTCTGGAAAAAGATAAATCATCAGAGAATAATTTCCAAATACTCTGACAAAGCCCTGCACTGTTTATCTAAAAGTGGAGAAATAGGGAGGTTTCGCAATTCCAATTTTATCTAGATTTAAAACCCTTTGGATGAGTTGAAAATAGCAAAAGACATTACTCTCCCAAGGCAGAGCTTATCAAACTCTGATAGGGAGATCTTTGGAACCAAGCATAAGGAACACGCCAAGAAAATATAATTGCAGTACAGGATTTTAAATGCACGAACTTAACACTGTTGGGTATTTACCTTCAGCCTTATTAATATAACTAATTGGCATCTCATTATAGAATTAGCAAAGAACTTTTAAGACCTTTATTATCTATTGGATCTTTTAACAAAGACAAATCTCTTGCTAGTCCCTATTTTTCTAATAAGGAAAATAAAAATCAGAGGGACTAAGGAAATAAATCCCAATCTTTAGATTCAAATCCCAATCTTCCCGTACCCTCAGGGTCTCTCCTTACCATTTTACTTTGCATCGAGGGTAAGACAGAGGTAAATTTGGGGAGAGAAATGGTTTAATCCTGGTGTAGTTTGCTCTGATAACTGAAAAACATAGAAATATTGTCAGCATCTACTTGTATCCTTTGCTGGGCTTTGTGAGCTTCCTGGGAGAGGAAGATCAGTGTGCTCTTCCATCAAGCTCCATCTTCTTCCGTGCCCTTGTGCTGTGCTTGGAGCTGGGACTGCTTTCAGGGACTTGGGCTCCTCAGTTCACTGTGGCACATTCCTAGTTACAATCTTAGCATACCATAGGCACATAAGGCTTAAATAAGAATCATACGCTCCAGCTTGACACAGAAGGGACCTATCTTTTGCTTGTGGGTTGAGATCACAGTTAAACTGAGACAAATTAAAAGGTGAACTTATAGTTAGCTGGTCATGGGACTGCTAAGGAATACAAAAAGATCTTTCCATCTTCTACAAAATCCATTAGATGATAATGTACTACTATTCCAGCTTATATACTTAAAACTATTTTTTTTCTTGGACCTAATGAAAAATCTATTACACCATACTGCTCATCATTTTTTACTTTAAAAACGTTTCCAGAAACAAGTATATAGAGTCCAATGCTTAGAATGCATACATTTTCTAAAGTGAGGTCCAATGCTTGCTTTTGTGAGATTTAGTATAGACAGGTTCTCAGTTAAAAATAACAGAATCCATTCCATGGAACTGGGGGGAAAAATAATTTAGTAAGAGAGAGAACTCTCAGAATCATTGGGAATGCCGAAGTCAGGACTGAGGCTGAGCTCCCAGGAACAGCTCCCTATTTTAAATTGCAGAACTGAGCTGCTCAGGCATAGCTGCCTCCATCAGTATGGAGTAAGGAAGCCGAATGCAGTGTCCAGAAGCAGACAGCAGGCAGTTGGCAGAAAACTATGCTGCCAAGATCCAAGCCAATGAGATGGCTGTCCCATGCCCTGCCTTTCTCTCCAAGTGCTTCGGTTCTGATTTGAAGACTCATGCGGTACATCCGGAAGGCAGAACCTAAACCATGTCAGGAAGTCTAGCCCACCTTCTGCACACTAGGATTCAAAATGTGTGTGTGGGGCAAAGCACTGCACGGTATTAGCCATAGTGCTTTTAACCTGCGTCTCTTCAGTTAAGCAGCACATTATTCCTTATCTATTTGTCTTTTCATCTGTTCTAACCATTTGTCCGTTCATCCATCCATTCACTCTCCCACCTTCTATCCAACCCTTGCAGTTTTTATATTGTTTCTTTTCTAAAAATCTGTTTTAGAATGCATCTCTGAACAATAAAAATCTCTTTAAAGAGTATCATCACAATTCCATTATTGCGCTCACATTTTTAACAATAATCCCTTAATACTGTCAAATATCTAGACAGTATTAAAATTTCCCCAGTTGCCTCACAACTTAAAACAAAATGCTACTTTTGAATTGGGTTCCAAATAATGTTGGTTTGGGGCTTACAACACACAGTTGGTTGATATGTCTCTTAAGTCTCTTTTAATCTATTCTCCCCTCCCCTCCCCTCTCCTTTCCCTTTCACTACACATTCTTGTTCTTGCTGTTCTCCTCTCTCATAGCTCCACTACTTTCTTCTGCTCCAGCTCCTCCTCCTTTCTCTTCCTTTCCACTTCCAATTTATTAACGAAATTGGATCATTTATCTTAGGGAGTTTCATCATCTTCATTTGGCTTACCATGTCACCATATTGTCCTCTGACATGGTCAGTTGTTCTTGTACATTTCCTACACACAGGAACTTATATGTAGAGGCTGATCTGATCTAAGTTTAGCTTCCTGGTAAGAATTCTTGAGAGGTAAGGTTTTGTACTTTATTCAAACACTTTACCTCCTTCTCAAGTCTGTCATTCCTTCCTCATTTATAGAGGGAACACTTTGGCAGTTAAGAAACCGTCCCTCAACAATGGTTTGGCTTTCCAAAAGTACATTTTTTACAGGAAAAGCTAAATACATTCTTGATTTCTCTTCTTTTCTTTTTTGGTACCAGGAACTGAACTCAGGGATACTTAACCACTGAACCACATCCCCAGACATATTTTTATTTTTTATTTTAAAAGGGGTCTCACTAAATTGCTTAGGGTCTCAGTAATTTGCTGGGGCTGGCCTTGAACTTGTGATCCTCCTACTTCCTGAGCTACTGGGATTACAGGTGTGTGCCACTGCACCCAGCTATATTCTTGATTTCTTTTTTTTTTTAAATTTTTATTGTTGGTTGTTCAAAACATTACATAGTTCTTGATATATCATATTTCACACTTTGATTCAAGTGGGTTATGAACTCCCATTTTTACCCCGTATACAGATTGCAGCATCACATCGGTTACACATCCACTGTTTTACATATTGCTATACTAGTGTCTGTTGTATTCTGCTGCCTTTCCTATCCTCTACTATCCCCCCTCCCCTCCCCTCCCATCTTCTCTCTCTACCCCATCTACTGTAATTCATTTCTCTCCTTATTTTTTTTTCCCATTCCCCTCATAACCTCTTATATGTAATTTTGTATAACAATGAGGGTCTCCTTCCATTTCCATGCAATTTCCCTTTTCTCTACCTTTCCCTCCCACCTCATCGTCTCCCCTTGATCTGCCTTGCTCCATTCTACTGACCTCCTTCCTATCGTTGTTATTATTTTTAACCAAAGCTTTATAATTATATGTAAAAGTGGGATTAATTGATGC